>NC_138778.1:48107221-48208906 GCF_965119305.1 Pelophylax lessonae | reverse complement strand
ATTTAGTACAATAAGGTAATCACACAGATTAAATAATAAAGGGAAAAGAGGGAAGGGGGAGATAGGGAAGGAAAATAAAGAAAAAAGGGGAAGAGATATTAATACATGAAGTGGGTGTATAGACAGACTCATTATATTGTAAGGTCTTGGTAAGGTTGGAATTAAAAATAAAAAGAGGGTTCCCTTTATAAGGCAAATGATGGAGCAGGATATATAACATGGGGGGCAGGAGAGAGGTTGGTTAGCTCTCCATGCCTCCTGAGGTGAATCCCTCAAGAAATGGCTTGAATGAGATCATCTCATTTAGGCCAGGAGGCTCTGTGGCCCTCAAACGGTAAATCCACCGCAGTTCAAGTTGAAGTAGAGTCTTGTTCCAGTCCCCCCCTCTTGAACTGGGGTGGACTCTGTCTAAAATCAAAAATTTAATTTTTGGAAAAATCCCTGCGTGTACCAATCTGGTATGTCGGCCAAGTGGGAGATCTGGGTTGCAGGTTTGCATACTTTTTATGTGTCTATTGGCCCTTTTGGTGAAGTCCAGCTTTGTTTTGCCAACATAAAAGCAACCGCACCCACAGAGAAGTAAATATACCACCCCGTGCGTGCGGCAGTTGGCAAAGTGCTGGGGTACAAAGGTTTGCCCATTCGGGAGAGTGGGGTTTTTTTTTGGTCAACATAAATTTACAGTATTTGCAGGCCCCGCATATAAAGGTGCCTTTAGCCTTGCATGGATCTCTCCCATTATAGGCTGTATATTCGCTGCGTACCAATTGATCTTTCAGGGCAGGGACTTTTTTGAAGGTAATCTGGGGGGTAGGAGGGACATGTTTGCCCACGATGGGATCGAGGGACAACAAGTGCCAATACTTCCCCACAATTTTCCTAACATCAGTGTGTTGTTCTGAGTATTTCATGATCACTCTTAATGTTTGATTGATTGGTCGTGTTGTGTTTGAGGTTATTAGTGAAGTTCTATCTTGCATCAGGGCCTTTCTATATGCCTTTTTCAAGGTGGTGGGGGGGTATCCTCTGTTTAAAAGTCTCTGTCTTAGGTCATCAGCTGCCTTTTGAAAACTAATAAGATCTTTGCAGTTACGCCTAACTCGAAGGTATTGTCCATAAGGAATGGATTGTACCAGTGTGGATGGATGAAAACTTGAGGCGTGGAGGATGGTGTTGCCAGCAGTGGGCTTGCGATAAAGCCCACTGTGGAGAACACCATCCTCCCCCCTGGTGACTGTGACATCAAGGAAAGTGACACAAGAGATGTCATATTGCATTGTAAAGGTAAGGTTGAATTCATTTTTGTTGATACGGTTCATAAAAGCATCAAGAAGCTCGGCCGGTCCATGCCAAAGCATGAACACGTCATCGATGTATCGGACCCATAATCTAATGTGGTCCGTATACATCGAGAGCATATCATCATTTAGAAGGGCTTGTTCCCACTCCCCCAGGTACAGATTGGCGTAGGATGGGGCACAACAAGTGCCCATCGCTACGCCCTGTACCTGGAGGTAGTGGGAACCATCAAATGTAAAAACATTATGAAATAATATGAATTGTAAAGTAGACAAAATAAACTCTCCGTATGCATCCAGAATTTGATTTTCTGTTAGTGTGTGTCTGATGGCCGAAAGGCCACGATCATGGGGAATGGAGCTATAAAGTGCCTCAACGTCTATTGTGACTAGGAGACACTCATCTGGGATCCATATATTTTCAATTCTTTGTAAGAAATGTATCGTATCACGTACATGAGATGGTAGTTGTGTGACCAGTGGTTTCAAAAAAGAGTCGATAAGTCTACTAGCGTTGTCTGTTAGAGAGCCTCGCCCTGAAATAATAGGGCGC
The DNA here is from genome assembly GCF_965119305.1 of Pelophylax lessonae. Taxonomy (NCBI): domain Eukaryota; kingdom Metazoa; phylum Chordata; class Amphibia; order Anura; family Ranidae; genus Pelophylax; species Pelophylax lessonae. Next base: position 48,207,055 of record NC_138778.1, on the reverse strand, counting down.
CCTGGTGGATTAGTGGCGTCCTTATGTATCTTGGGGAGGGCATAAAATGTCGGGGTAATAGGAAAGGTTGTGCGTATAAATTCCCATGTGTGTTTGGGAATGACTTCGTTTAAGTAGGCAGTATCGACCAATTTGTAAAATTCGAGCTGATATTTGTTAATAATATCAGCTGGAATTTTCCGGTACCAGTTATGATTCCTCAGAATTTTTTGGCACATAGTCACATAGTGAGCATTATTCATGATCACCACGTTCCCGCCCTTGTCAGCCTGTTTAATGGTAATCAAATGATTAGTTTTTAGGTTTTCAATGGCCTGTCTTTGATTGAATGTTGTGTTTGTTTTGGTAGGTTTTTTAATTTTGAGTTTTTCAATATCTTTTGTTACCAAGCTGACAAAGGCGGCAACGTGGGGATTAGAAGTATAGGGAAATTTGTCTGACTTTTTCCTCAGTTTAAAATCATCTCTTGAGTGTATGGGTTTTTTAGAATCTAAATCGGTCAAAAGGGACGGTAAATCAATTCTGTCAATAAGGTCCTCGTTTTCCTCTAATAAAGAGATAAGTGTGTCTAATATAGGGTCTTTGTCAGCATGTATGATATTAGATGGATTCTCTTTGTTGAAGAGGATTTTGAAATTCAATTTACGAGCAAAAAGATTTAAATCTTTAATAAAATCAAATTTGTCTAGCTTTCTACTTGGGCAAAAACTGAGGCCTTTTTTAAGAACATCGATCTCATCTTGGGACAAACAGTGATCTGAGAGATTAATAATTGAAAGATCAGAAAAAGGAATTTCAGTGGTGGGTGCTTCAAGGGAAGGTGGTGCCGTAGGTAAGTTTATAGGGGAGTGGTGGGAGTGAAGGTTGGTGCTCGTGCATGGATGAGCTCTAAAAAAGTAGTGTCTTGCAAATTAATTGTGGAGGCTAAAGAAACAGGTGCTGGGTTCAAATTAGAAAGAGATGTGTTAGCATCAGAGTTTGTGCTTTCTTGGGGTGTATCAACATTATGATTTGGTTTTTGTGTTGTGGGTTTAAATAGAGATAGGTTTGATCCTGTGTCGTGTTGAACATTTGTTTTTTTGGAGGATTGTCTAAGCACGTGTTCTTCATGATGGGCCCGTTTGGTTGTTTTTGGTTTAGGCACGTTTGAAGGGCCATTTCTGGAGACATTTTTGGAAAGAGGTTGAGGAATAGAGGGACGATGTTCCTTTTGTGTCGATGGGAGGTGGAGAGATTTGTTTGTATTCCATCTATATGCTTTGTTTTGGTCAAAAGCAATGGTGTCACGCGCTAGTTTTTGTTGTTTTTTTATAAGGATATTGCGATTAAAGACCTCTAAATGGTCTTTAAGCTGTTTTTCTTTTATCGAAAACAGTTTGTGGGATTTATATTTTTGGAGCTTTTGACAGAGATTGGTAATTTCAATATCTAGCTTAGAGGCGCGAGTGCTATACTCTGCGATGAGAAGGGTCATCAAGGTGGCTGAACATTCACTCAAAGTGTGTTCCCAATTAGTTTTGAACTCAGGACTCAGGTCCTCAAGAAGAGGAAACACCTGCATTCTGAGGCCAATTGGGTTTGTCTTATTTTTAATATAGTCCTTAAAAGATTTAACATGCCAAAAATACGCGGACTTTTTTTCAAGGGTTTTGGATAACTGAAAAAATAGTGTAGACAAATCAGCTTCTACATACTCTTTGTCTCCAAAATCTTGTAAATATCCAGCCATCAGTGATTCCCACTCGTCGCCTACATACACAGACATGTCTATATCTCACAAAGAAAGGGGAAAGAGGAGATTGAATCAGAGAGAAATGTGTGTGATTACACAAAATTTTTTATACAAGGTTATTGACAAAATTGAACAGAATTAGATCACTAACGTGGTCAGAATATATTTGTAAATTTAAATTGGGAAAACGCCACATGAACAAAGACGGGGAGTGGTATTTGCTACCTGGATAGATTAAACATATGTAGTTCATGTGGAGTGGTCCCTAATGTGCCACATCCCGAATGTAAAATCAGAAAAAAGAATGGGTTCCCCTATGGGTGGGACTTTTAAGGCACTGATGTATCAGAAAATACACATAGGTAAAAATAACAATGTCACTTTATTAAATGTAATTATACAAACAATTTTTAAAACATAGAGAATGGCAGCGGGCAAAGTTGGATATACATCACATTACAAAGTGAAGCGTTCACCATAGGACCCCCATGAATAAACACCCGACGCGTTTCGGAGACACACTCCTTCTTCAGGGGTGTCTTGGGAGGGTGGTCTGTGAATGATCAATGCAATTGTATATATTATACATGTTGATAAATTCAATCTTACAAGAAAGAATAATAAAGTCAAAAATTTATGCACTTACATGGTTCACTGTAATGGTAAAACGAAAATGCCTGCCTGCACGGCTAAAAAACAGGACATGAACGATGCCAGCGTGGATTTATGGTAAGCCAGTCAGATTTACTAGAATCGGTTTCAACCAGAAAAGAAGGAATTCTTTTGATTTGTAGAGTTGGAATCCAGTCAAGATTGCTTGCTCCCAAACCAATATATCAGTCTGGGTGGGGACAGCTGAAATCCCAAAAAGAGGCAGTCCTGCTGTGCATAAGCCAAAAAAGGGTTCGTGTTAGACAATATGTCATTTGGCCAAGTTTAGGGACAAAGACAGAAAGCCCCAACACCAAGAAAAAGGGGGGGGGGAAGGAAAAAATTCTGTCCGGGGATCGCCTGCTAATATGGGTGACAAATTCTGTGAAGTGAAAGAGGTAATCCTGGAGGCCTCCCTGTTTCTCAAAACATGCCCAGTAAAACATTAAATATAAGAAAAAGAAACATATGTATATAATACAAATGTTTCTCTGTATCAGTGTTGCAACTAACTCGGAAACAGAGGGGCCGGCAAGGATATATATCACAGAACAGAGTTGTCCAAAAGGAAAATTGTAAGTGAAAATGCCTTTTGGAGTCCAGACTTGGCCAAGAAAATCAAACGACAAAGTAGATGTTGCTCCACGCTCGGCAAAGGAACATATGAGTCCGACGCCGGGCGTGGAGTATAAATAGAGAGATTTTAATCAGCTGTGAGCAATCTCAGCTGAACGGCTATAGCGTCCAGCTGACCGCCAATAGGATTTCCTGAGTCACATGGGCCGGAACCACCCCCCAATGGAAGAGATCCGGCGGAAGTGAAGAGTTGACCTCACCGCCGGAAATGATCCGGCGGAAGTGACGTCGGCCCATGCGTCTCACCGACACGGCTCGGACTTCCGCCAACGCCGAGAGCGTCGGACGGAGTCCGTTGGGCATGCGCAATGGGATTAACCCATTGTCCAATGGTAAGGGACTGCTGCCATCATTGGCGGACGTCACAAGGTGGCGTTCGCCTTACCGTGCCGGGCTGTACCCATAGCATTAACAGAGAGAGTGGCTCTCTGCTAACAAAACTTGACAAAATATAAGGATTCATATCAAAAATGTGTATTACCGATCTATTAAAGACACTGTAGTAATTCAAAACATGTCTATATATAGATTGTCAATCATTTAAACAAGGGTAGAGAAAAAACAAAAAACAAAAAGTTGGCATCCATAATTCCACGGAGGCAGGTAGATGTTCCTGTGAATCACAAAACAACATATTTAGTACAATAAGGTAATCACACAGATTAAATAATAAAGGGAAAAGAGGGAAGGGGGAGATAGGGAAGGAAAATAAAGAAAAAAGGGGAAGAGATATTAATACATGAAGTGGGTGTATAGACAGACTCATTATATTGTAAGGTCTTGGTAAGGTTGGAATTAAAAATAAAAAGAGGGTTCCCTTTATAAGGCAAATGATGGAGCAGGATATATAACATGGGGGGCAGGAGAGAGGTTGGTTAGCTCTCCATGCCTCCTGAGGTGAATCCCTCAAGAAATGGCTTGAATGAGATCATCTCATTTAGGCCAGGAGGCTCTGTGGCCCTCAAACGGTAAATCCACCGCAGTTCAAGTTGAAGTAGAGTCTTGTTCCAGTCCCCCCCTCTTGAACTGGGGTGGACTCTGTCTAAAATCAAAAATTTAATTTTTGGAAAAATCCCTGCGTGTACCAATCTGGTATGTCGGCCAAGTGGGAGATCTGGGTTGCAGGTTTGCATACTTTTTATGTGTCTATTGGCCCTTTTGGTGAAGTCCAGCTTTGTTTTGCCAACATAAAAGCAACCGCACCCACAGAGAAGTAAATATACCACCCCGTGCGTGCGGCAGTTGGCAAAGTGCTGGGGTACAAAGGTTTGCCCATTCGGGAGAGTGGGGTTTTTTTTTGGTCAACATAAATTTACAGTATTTGCAGGCCCCGCATATAAAGGTGCCTTTAGCCTTGCATGGATCTCTCCCATTATAGGCTGTATATTCGCTGCGTACCAATTGATCTTTCAGGGCAGGGACTTTTTTGAAGGTAATCTGGGGGGTAGGAGGGACATGTTTGCCCACGATGGGATCGAGGGACAACAAGTGCCAATACTTCCCCACAATTTTCCTAACATCAGTGTGTTGTTCTGAGTATTTCATGATCACTCTTAATGTTTGATTGATTGGTCGTGTTGTGTTTGAGGTTATTAGTGAAGTTCTATCTTGCATCAGGGCCTTTCTATATGCCTTTTTCAAGGTGGTGGGGGGGTATCCTCTGTTTAAAAGTCTCTGTCTTAGGTCATCAGCTGCCTTTTGAAAACTAATAAGATCTTTGCAGTTACGCCTAACTCGAAGGTATTGTCCATAAGGAATGGATTGTACCAGTGTGGATGGATGAAAACTTGAGGCGTGGAGGATGGTGTTGCCAGCAGTGGGCTTGCGATAAAGCCCACTGTGGAGAACACCATCCTCCCCCCTGGTGACTGTGACATCAAGGAAAGTGACACAAGAGATGTCATATTGCATTGTAAAGGTAAGGTTGAATTCATTTTTGTTGATACGGTTCATAAAAGCATCAAGAAGCTCGGCCGGTCCATGCCAAAGCATGAACACGTCATCGATGTATCGGACCCATAATCTAATGTGGTCCGTATACATCGAGAGCATATCATCATTTAGAAGGGCTTGTTCCCACTCCCCCAGGTACAGATTGGCGTAGGATGGGGCACAACAAGTGCCCATCGCTACGCCCTGTACCTGGAGGTAGTGGGAACCATCAAATGTAAAAACATTATGAAATAATATGAATTGTAAAGTAGACAAAATAAACTCTCCGTATGCATCCAGAATTTGATTTTCTGTTAGTGTGTGTCTGATGGCCGAAAGGCCACGATCATGGGGAATGGAGCTATAAAGTGCCTCAACGTCTATTGTGACTAGGAGACACTCATCTGGGATCCATATATTTTCAATTCTTTGTAAGAAATGTATCGTATCACGTACATGAGATGGTAGTTGTGTGACCAGTGGTTTCAAAAAAGAGTCGATAAGTCTACTAGCGTTGTCTGTTAGAGAGCCTCGCCCTGAAATAATAGGGCGCCCTGGTGGATTAGTGGCGTCCTTATGTATCTTGGGGAGGGCATAAAATGTCGGGGTAATAGGAAAGGTTGTGCGTATAAATTCCCATGTGTGTTTGGGAATGACTTCGTTTAAGTAGGCAGTATCGACCAATTTGTAAAATTCGAGCTGATATTTGTTAATAATATCAGCTGGAATTTTCCGGTACCAGTTATGATTCCTCAGAATTTTTTGGCACATAGTCACATAGTGAGCATTATTCATGATCACCACGTTCCCGCCCTTGTCAGCCTGTTTAATGGTAATCAAATGATTAGTTTTTAGGTTTTCAATGGCCTGTCTTTGATTGAATGTTGTGTTTGTTTTGGTAGGTTTTTTAATTTTGAGTTTTTCAATATCTTTTGTTACCAAGCTGACAAAGGCGGCAACGTGGGGATTAGAAGTATAGGGAAATTTGTCTGACTTTTTCCTCAGTTTAAAATCATCTCTTGAGTGTATGGGTTTTTTAGAATCTAAATCGGTCAAAAGGGACGGTAAATCAATTCTGTCAATAAGGTCCTCGTTTTCCTCTAATAAAGAGATAAGTGTGTCTAATATAGGGTCTTTGTCAGAATGTATGATATTAGATGGATTCTCTTTGTTGAAGAGGATTTTGAAATTCAATTTACGAGCAAAAAGATTTAAATCTTTAATAAAATCAAATTTGTCTAGCTTTCTACTTGGGCAAAAACTGAGGCCTTTTTTAAGAACATCGATCTCATCTTGGGACAAACAGTGATCTGAGAGATTAATAATTGAAAGATCAGAAAAAGGAATTTCAGTGGTGGGTGCTTCAAGGGAAGGTGGTGCCGTAGGTAAGTTTATAGGGGAGTGGTGGGAGTGAAGGTTGGTGCTCGTGCATGGATGAGCTCTAAAAAAGTAGTGTCTTGCAAATTAATTGTGGAGGCTAAAGAAACAGGTGCTGGGTTCAAATTAGAAAGAGATGTGTTAGCATCAGAGTTTGTGCTTTCTTGGGGTGTATCAACATTATGATTTGGTTTTTGTGTTGTGGGTTTAAATAGAGATAGGTTTGATCCTGTGTCGTGTTGAACATTTGTTTTTTTGGAGGATTGTCTAAGCACGTGTTCTTCATGATGGGCCCGTTTGGTTGTTTTTGGTTTAGGCACGTTTGAAGGGCCATTTCTGGAGACATTTTTGGAAAGAGGTTGAGGAATAGAGGGACGATGTTCCTTTTGTGTCGATGGGAGGTGGAGAGATTTGTTTGTATTCCATCTATATGCTTTGTTTTGGTCAAAAGCAATGGTGTCACGCGCTAGTTTTTGTTGTTTTTTTATAAGGATATTGCGATTAAAGACCTCTAAATGGTCTTTAAGCTGTTTTTCTTTTATCGAAAACAGTTTGTGGGATTTATATTTTTGGAGCTTTTGACAGAGATTGGTAATTTCAATATCTAGCTTAGAGGCGCGAGTGCTATACTCTGCGATGAGAAGGGTCATCAAGGTGGCTGAACATTCACTCAAAGTGTGTTCCCAATTAGTTTTGAACTCAGGACTCAGGTCCTCAAGAAGAGGAAACACCTGCATTCTGAGGCCAATTGGGTTTGTCTTATTTTTAATATAGTCCTTAAAAGATTTAACATGCCAAAAATACGCGGACTTTTTTTCAAGGGTTTTGGATAACTGAAAAAATAGTGTAGACAAATCAGCTTCTACATACTCTTTGTCTCCAAAATCTTGTAAATATCCAGCCATCAGTGATTCCCACTCGTCGCCTACATACACAGACATGTCTATATCTCACAAAGAAAGGGGAAAGAGGAGATTGAATCAGAGAGAAATGTGTGTGATTACACGAAATTTTTTATACAAGGTTATTGACAAAATTGAACAGAATTAGATCACTAACGTGGTCAGAATATATTTGTAAATTTAAATTGGGAAAACGCCACATGAACAAAGACGGGGAGTGGTATTTGCTACCTGGATAGATTAAACATATGTAGTTCATGTGGAGTGGTCCCTAATGTGCCACATCCCGAATGTAAAATCAGAAAAAAGAATGGGTTCCCCTATGGGTGGGACTTTTAAGGCACTGATGTATCAGAAAATACACATAGGTAAAAATAACAATGTCACTTTATTAAATGTAATTATACAAACAATTTTTAAAACATAGAGAATGGCAGCGGGCAAAGTTGGATATACATCACATTACAAAGTGAAGCGTTCACCATAGGACCCCCATGAATAAACACCCGACGCGTTTCGGAGACACACTCCTTCTTCAGGGGTGTCTTGGGAGGGTGGTCTGTGAATGATCAATGCAATTGTATATATTATACATGTTGATAAATTCAATCTTACAAGAAAGAATAATAAAGTCAAAAATTTATGCACTTACATGGTTCACTGTAATGGTAAAACGAAAATGCCTGCCTGCACGGCTAAAAAACAGGACATGAACGATGCCAGCGTGGATTTATGGTAAGCCAGTCAGATTTACTAGAATCGGTTTCAACCAGAAAAGAAGGAATTCTTTTGATTTGTAGAGTTGGAATCCAGTCAAGATTGCTTGCTCCCAAACCAATATATCAGTCTGGGTGGGGACAGCTGAAATCCCAAAAAGAGGCAGTCCTGCTGTGCATAAGCCAAAAAAGGGTTCGTGTTAGACAATATGTCATTTGGCCAAGTTTAGGGACAAAGACAGAAAGCCCCAACACCAAGAAAAAGGGGGGGGGGAAGGAAAAAATTCTGTCCGGGGATCGCCTGCTAATATGGGTGACAAATTCTGTGAAGTGAAAGAGGTAATCCTGGAGGCCTCCCTGTTTCTCAAAACATGCCCAGTAAAACATTAAATATAAGAAAAAGAAACATATGTATATAATACAAATGTTTCTCTGTATCAGTGTTGCAACTAACTCGGAAACAGAGGGGCCGGCAAGGATATATATCACAGAACAGAGTTGTCCAAAAGGAAAATTGTAAGTGAAAATGCCTTTTGGAGTCCAGACTTGGCCAAGAAAATCAAACGACAAAGTAGATGTTGCTCCACGCTCGGCAAAGGAACATATGAGTCCGACGCCGGGCGTGGAGTATAAATAGAGAGATTTTAATCAGCTGTGAGCAATCTCAGCTGAACGGCTATAGCGTCCAGCTGACCGCCAATAGGATTTCCTGAGTCACATGGGCCGGAACCACCCCCCAATGGAAGAGATCCGGCGGAAGTGAAGAGTTGACCTCACCGCCGGAAATGATCCGGCGGAAGTGACGTCGGCCCATGCGTCTCACCGACACGGCTCGGACTTCCGCCAACGCCGAGAGCGTCGGACGGAGTCCGTTGGGCATGCGCAATGGGATTAACCCATTGTCCAATGGTAAGGGACTGCTGCCATCATTGGCGGACGTCACAAGGTGGCGTTCGCCTTACCGTGCCGGGCTGTACCCATAGCATTAACAGAGAGAGTGGCTCTCTGCTAACAAAACTTGACAAAATATAAGGATTCATATCAAAAATGTGTATTACCGATCTATTAAAGACACTGTAGTAATTCAAAACATGTCTATATATAGATTGTCAATCATTTAAACAAGGGTAGAGAAAAAACAAAAAACAAAAAGTTGGCATCCATAATTCCACGGAGGCAGGTAGATGTTCCTGTGAATCACAAAACAACATATTTAGTACAATAAGGTAATCACACAGATTAAATAATAAAGGGAAAAGAGGGAAGGGGGAGATAGGGAAGGAAAATAAAGAAAAAAGGGGAAGAGATATTAATACATGAAGTGGGTGTATAGACAGACTCATTATATTGTAAGGTCTTGGTAAGGTTGGAATTAAAAATAAAAAGAGGGTTCCCTTTATAAGGCAAATGATGGAGCAGGATATATAACATGGGGGGCAGGAGAGAGGTTGGTTAGCTCTCCATGCCTCCTGAGGTGAATCCCTCAAGAAATGGCTTGAATGAGATCATCTCATTTAGGCCAGGAGGCTCTGTGGCCCTCAAACGGTAAATCCACCGCAGTTCAAGTTGAAGTAGAGTCTTGTTCCAGTCCCCCCCTCTTGAACTGGGGTGGACTCTGTCTAAAATCAAAAATTTAATTTTTGGAAAAATCCCTGCGTGTACCAATCTGGTATGTCGGCCAAGTGGGAGATCTGGGTTGCAGGTTTGCATACTTTTTATGTGTCTATTGGCCCTTTTGGTGAAGTCCAGCTTTGTTTTGCCAACATAAAAGCAACCGCACCCACAGAGAAGTAGATATACCACCCCGTGCGTGCGGCAGTTGGCAAAGTGCTGGGGTACAAAGGTTTGCCCATTCGGGAGAGTGGGGTTTTTTTTGGTCAACATAAATTTACAGTATTTGCAGGCCCCGCATATAAAGGTGCCTTTAGCCTTGCATGGATCTCTCCCATTATAGGCTGTATATTCGCTGCGTACCAATTGATCTTTCAGGGCAGGGACTTTTTTGAAGGTAATCTGGGGGGTAGGAGGGACATGTTTGCCCACGATGGGATCGAGGGACAACAAGTGCCAATACTTCCCCACAATTTTCCTAACATCAGTGTGTTGTTCTGAGTATTTCATGATCACTCTTAATGTTTGATTGATTGGTCGTGTTGTGTTTGAGGTTATTAGTGAAGTTCTATCTTGCATCAGGGCCTTTCTATATGCCTTTTTCAAGGTGGTGGGGGGGTATCCTCTGTTTAAAAGTCTCTGTCTTAGGTCATCAGCTGCCTTTTGAAAACTAATAAGATCTTTGCAGTTACGCCTAACTCGAAGGTATTGTCCATAAGGAATGGATTGTACCAGTGTGGATGGATGAAAACTTGAGGCGTGGAGGATGGTGTTGCCAGCAGTGGGCTTGCGATAAAGCCCACTGTGGAGAACACCATCCTCCCCCCTGGTGACTGTGACATCAAGGAAAGTGACACAAGAGATGTCATATTGCATTGTAAAGGTAAGGTTGAATTCATTTTTGTTGATACGGTTCATAAAAGCATCAAGAAGCTCGGCCGGTCCATGCCAAAGCATGAACACGTCATCGATGTATCGGACCCATAATCTAATGTGGTCCGTATACATCGAGAAGAAAGAGGGGGGTTAGACCTGGCGCACAACTGGGGAAATGAGTGTCCAAAAACTTCCACAAGCTCCAATACGGACATATGCTACTTAAATGACACAGTAGCCTAAAGATATTAAATTGGATTAGAAGAGTCCATAAAAAGTCCATGTACATACGTCTCCAGATGCTGCACTCCGCAGGCTGCTCTGTAAACAAGTAGAAGAGACTTGTGGCGAACTGTAGGAGGAAAAAACAGGCGCCACACTAAGTGCAGTATATCTGGATAAACTTTTAATAGACCAAATAGAAAGGTACTCACAAACAATGATATAAAAACAGCTTGTCAGTGGTAAAGGAAATGGTAATCCCAGTGTCCAAATTCAGGATGGCACAAGCGGTCTCAAAGCATCGGGCTGTAGCGAGTGGAGGATCGATACTTCCCGTCTACTGGGGACACAGCGCTGGCCGCTCTGACGTCACTTCCGGGATACGTACTGGCGCCGGCGACGCGTTGTCGGAGCATGCGCTCCTTCCTCAGGCCGATAATGCGCCATTTTGCTCAAGGGCTTAAGTAGACCAGGAGGCAGAGTCAGCTGGGTCCTAAAGAGTGCCAATAATCCTCACTCAGGAGGAACCCGCTGTGATACTGAACAGGGGCAGTGTACATTATGAAAAGAAACCAGAGCAGTAGTCAAATATATAGTAACAAAAAATCTGTTACAACTAGTTCTCAACAAAAATTTGTTTGGAATAAATGGGAATAGGAATTGATGTGAAAATAAATAAGAATAAAAATAAAAATAAGAATAAAATAAATAATAATGTAAATAGTAGAAAATAATAATGATAATAATGGTTGGAGAAAATAAAAAATGAAAAAAATATAAGAAAAAATGGAAAATTGAAAAAAAAAAAAAGGGAATAATGAAAAAATAAAAATACAAATAAAAATAAAACTAAAAATAATGAAATAAAATAATATAATAAAATAATGATAAAATGCACATTGTGTATGTATACATCCACATATTGTTAGACATAGGGATATATTATCATAATACAATGATATAATAATAATGATAAAACCGTAAATATATGTATGGTATCATTATACTAAAGAATATCATTATTCTTTTTAAAAAATGTTTTTCCATATATATAAAAATATATATATATAAAAAATATATATATATAAAAAAATATATAAAAATATATAAAAATACATATATATATAAAAAAACACCATAGAAAAGAGGATAAAAATCATCTAAAAGACCAATAGCCAATAAAACCGTCCACTAATGTATCCTATTCTAGCTCCATACATAATTGTTATAAAAGGGTGTATAAACAAGGTGGTAGGGCATTACTCTCAGATGTCCAATCCAAAATTATTGGATGGAGTCATATGAGAGTGTTAGTCTCAATTTCTTCGTTCAAACCACCCGGCACTAAAGTGTCCAAAGTATATATCCAATAGGCCTCCCTTTGGCATAATCTCTTAAAACGTTCTGCAGGCGCCAAAGTAGCAGGTATGGACTCAATAATCCACACCCTGAGGCCGAGAGACAGGTGTTCATGATGCAGCAGGAAGTGGCGTGGGACACTGTGCTTATCATTACCAGCCTCCACAAACCTGCGATGCTCACCGAATCTCTTCCTCAGGGTGCGGATTGTCCTTCCTACATAAAGCAGCCCACACGGGCATGTGAGGCAATAAACAACAAACTCTGTGGAGCAATTGTAAAACTGTGTCAATGGGTATGTTTTTCCTTTTGCTAAAAACTTTTTCTGTCCATGAGTAACGTGTTTACAAGTCAGACACAATTTTTTGCGGCATTGGAACATTCCAATAAGTGGGATCAAACAAGGTCTCTCTAAAGATGATATAGGGGGACCCTTCAACTTACTGGGTGCCACCATGCTCTTAATGTTCCTTGCTCTTCTATAAGTGACCTTGGGTTTGGGGGGTAGATTCTCCCTCAGATGGGGGTCTTCCAGTAAGATTGGCCAATGCTTGACCAGAATTTTCTCCATTTTTTTAAACTTAGTGTGAAATTGAGTCACAAATCTGGGTATAATAGCTTCTGTATCGGGTTTTACCTTTTTAATACTTTCGTGGCCGGCCAAATAGATGTTATGAGCATGGTTAATAAGGGTTTCCGGAAAAGCCTTATCGGTAAATTTTTTTTTTTTTTTTCTTAAGTTGGGCACTCTGTTCTATATAATCATTATCGTTGGTGCAGTTTCTTCTCAGTCTGCAGAACTGGCTCTTGGGGATGTTATTTATCCACCTAGGATGGTGGCAACTCTTGAAATGTAGGAAGGAATTGCCCGCTGTGGGCTTCGTGTAGTTTTTTGCTTCTATTCTCCCTTCATGATGATATAAGAGTAAATCTAGAAAAGCCAACTCTGCAGAATGATGAACTGAAGTAAAAGATAAATTGTACTCATTGCTATTGCAGTGACCAACGAATTCAGAGAGTAAAGATTCAGGGCCATCCCAGACAACAATAATGTCGTCTATATATCTCCCATAGAAAACAATATGAGAGGCATACGGGTTGTTTTTCCAGATGTATTTATCCTCCCACATCCCCATAGTTAAATTGGCATAGCTGGGGGCAAAATTAGCCCCCATAGCAGTGCCATTTATTTGTACGTAGAAGTCTCCATCAAATAAAAAATAATTGTGAGTAAGACAAAATCTAGTTGCCTCCACAATAAACCGAGCTTGAGACGAATTAATAGTAGGATGATCCATGAGGGACTGAGTGACTGCTTGTAGGCCTACAGAGTGGGGAATGGACGTATAAAGGGAGTCCACATCAAGGGAAACCCACATGTATGTGGACTCCCAACTATACGGTGCCAATAGTTCCAACAAATGGACCCCATCCCGAATATACGATGGTAGATTCTGAGCCAGAGGCTGCAGAAACTGATCTACATATTGGGAAAAGGGGTTGGTGACACTGTCCATTGCCGCAACTATCGGCCTACCAGGCGGATTTTGTAAATTCTTATGTACTTTTGGAATGTGATAAAAGTACGGTGTAGAATAAAAGTCCCTATGGAAAAAGGAATATTCTGACTTATTGATAATACCTTCTTCCTTAGCTTGTGTAATAAGTCCTGTAGCTTCAAAAATATAACTAGGTTGGGGGTCGGCCGATAGTTTACGATATGTGGTGGTATCCGCCAGCAAACGCTGGGCTTCTCTTAAATAGTCAACTCTATCTTGGATGACTATCCCCCCTCCCTTATCTGCAGTTTTAATTATCAGATTACGATTTTGGGACAAATCAGTTAAAGCTTGTCTCTCAGCATGACTTAAATTGTGATTTAAAGGGAGGGACTTACTACAGGAATTGGTAGGAGTACACATCTTCTTTATCTCTGAGAAGACCACCTGGTAGAACGTCTGAATGTATTGACCTTTTGAATGCACAGGGTTAAAATTTGATTTAGCACGAAAGCTGGTATGTTGGACTGGCGGGGATGTGGAAGGATGTTGGGTAAAAAACGCCAGATCCTCATCATCATCACTGATATACAACTCCTCCAGGAGTTTCAATCCAATTGGATCAATGGAAAGCTCAGATTCCTTATCTAAATTTGGTGTATTTGACTCAACAGAAGCATTTTTATTTTCTTGGATCTTAAAATGCCGTCTCAATGTGAGCAAACGAATAAAGCTGTTAAGATCCTTGAATAAAGTGAAGGGGTTGGGAGGGGCTGAGGGAGCAAAATTAAGTCCTCTATGGAGAAGAGAGGTCTCCGATGAGGATAAATTATGTGTCGACAAATTAAATATTTTTATGGTATCAACAGTCTTACCCTTTTCTTTATTCCTATGTCGTCCTCCTCCCCCCCGCTTTCCCCTTCTTCGAGCTTTCTCTTTGTGTGGGTAGACGGAGGGGGAAGACCTAAAAAATTCTGGACATGGGACATACCCACACTGGAACTGGCCACATCACTGGCTTTTTAATGTCATTTTCAATGTTATTTTCATTGTATATTCCATTTAATGATCATAGATTCACATATGTGGTTACATATATATACTACCTTATTGTGCATTGTGTATATGTTTCATCGGAGTAGTAGTCACGTTGCTGTTTTTTGATTTGGGTATGCACGCATATCCTATTATATTTTATTAATTTATAAAATTCTCCTTCTCCTTTCTCTCCCCCCCCCTCCCCCCCTTTCCCCCCCCCCCCCTTTTTTTTTTTTTTTTTTTTTTTTTTTTTTCTTCATTATGGAATTTTTAACAACAATTGAATCTGCCAAGTTTGAGAATTTAGATCAGTTGTATGATCTTTTTCCATCTAATTTTTTCGCAGCCACCTTTCAAATTTCCCCTTCAGTGTCTCATGAATGTAGTGTCCTGTTGAGAAAAATTGAACGTCTTATGATCTCAGCCAACCACCAGTGGTGGGATAAATTCTTTTTGACCCAATATGTTTCTAGCTTGATCACCCCTAGAGGGCTTAGAGTCCTCAAAACCTGCTCATTTCTATCCCCTACTTTGGGGAAGGAATGGCGCCAGGTGTCTGAATTTTGCACACGCAAGTGGATGCAAATAATCATCCAACAAAGGGACCTGAAATACAATGAGGATCTCGCTAAACTTAAGGAGATTATCTCCTCCCTAGTGGCACTTACCCCTCATCTGCCTTCTACATGGTTACGCACATTAAAAATTCATACCAAGAAAAATGAGGACGAAGCAATGCGGATAAAATTAGGGAAAATCCGCAGAGATCTAGACGATTATAATTTAGATCGAGTTTTTAGTTGGAAAAGAGGTAATGCCTCACACTCTTACACCAATAGAGAGGATGAACAACATCATAGCACTATACCACTGATGGAGTGCAATTTACAGCCTCCAAATAGAATTTCACATCACAATGTGTATCCTTACCGCCAACTTCAGACCATTCAAAAGGGTATTAAATGTGCCCCCAACACTAGTTCCAATGGCCATCGTCACAAGGACAAGGATAGGGATAACAGTAAGAAAAAGAATAAAAAAGGAGGGAGTTCAGCACCATCAGCACTTACAGTGTCTGGAGATGACCCTTGGGAGTCGGCTCCTGGGCCGTCCTCCCCCCCCCCTATACCCAAACCTCAGCGCAAGCCCAAGTCCAAACGTAAACACACTACCAAAAAGGCAATAAGTTCTGATATGACCAACACTGTTCCTACGAGGGTTTCCAGCCCCAGCCACATGCAGGTGCAGGAAGTCTCCTCAGTCAGAATTAGTCGGCCAGTGTCTACAACCAGCCCTATATGTAGTAGATTATCTGATGTGGACAGTGGGGGTCCTTTGCCCCCTCAGGTGGCATTGTCCCCTATGTCCTCTAGGGCCCCCAACCCTCCTCTATTGAGATCGGTTGGTGATAGCGTAGAGACCCCCTCCAGTGATGTGGCCAGTTCCAGTGTGGGTATGTCCCATGTCCAGAATTTTTTAGGTCTTCCCCCTCCGTCTACCCACACAAAGAGAAAGCTCGAAGAAGGGGAAAGCGGGGGGGAGGAGGACGACATAGGAATAAAGAAAAGGGTAAGACTGTTGATACCATAAAAATATTTAATTTGTCGACACATAATTTATCCTCATCGGAGACCTCTCTTCTCCATAGAGGACTTAATTTTGCTCCCTCAGCCCCTCCCAACCCCTTCACTTTATTCAAGGATCTTAACAGCTTTATTCGTTTGCTCACATTGAGACGGCATTTTAAGATCCAAGAAAATAAAAATGCTTCTGTTGAGTCAAATACACCAAATTTAGATAAGGAATCTGAGCTTTCCATTGATCCAATTGGATTGAAACTCCTGGAGGAGTTGTATATCAGTGATGATGATGAGGATCTGGCGTTTTTTACCCAACATCCTTCCACATCCCCGCCAGTCCAACATACCAGCTTTCGTGCTAAATCAAATTTTAACCCTGTGCATTCAAAAGGTCAATACATTCAGACGTTCTACCAGGTGGTCTTCTCAGAGATAAAGAAGATGTGTACTCCTACCAATTCCTGTAGTAAGTCCCTCCCTTTAAATCACAATTTAAGTCATGCTGAGAGACAAGCTTTAACTGATTTGTCCCAAAATCGTAATCTGATAATTAAAACTGCAGATAAGGGAGGGGGGATAGTCATCCAAGATAGAGTTGACTATTTAAGAGAAGCCCAGCGTTTGCTGGCGGATACCACCACATATCGTAAACTATCGGCCGACCCCCAACCTAGTTATATTTTTGAAGCTACAGGACTTATTACACAAGCTAAGGAAGAAGGTATTATCAATAAGTCAGAATATTCCTTTTTCCATAGGGACTTTTATTCTACACCGTACTTTTATCACATTCCAAAAGTACATAAGAATTTACAAAATCCGCCTGGTAGGCCGATAGTTGCGGCAATGGACAGTGTCACCAACCCCTTTTCCCAATATGTAGATCAGTTTCTGCAGCCTCTGGCTCAGAATCTACCATCGTATATTCGGGATGGGGTCCATTTGTTGGAACTATTGGCACCGTATAGTTGGGAGTCCACATACATGTGGGTTTCCCTTGATGTGGACTCCCTTTATACGTCCATTCCCCACTCTGTAGGCCTACAAGCAGTCACTCAGTCCCTCATGGATCATCCTACTATTAATTCGTCTCAAGCTCGGTTTATTGTGGAGGCAACTAGATTTTGTCTTACTCACAATTATTTTTTATTTGATGGAGACTTCTACGTACAAATAAATGGCACTGCTATGGGGGCTAATTTTGCCCCCAGCTATGCCAATTTAACTATGGGGATGTGGGAGGATAAATACATCTGGAAAAACAACCCGTATGCCTCTCATATTGTTTTCTATGGGAGATATATAGACGACATTATTGTTGTCTGGGATGGCCCTGAATCTTTACTCTCTGAATTCGTTGGTCACTGCAATAGCAATGAGTACAATTTATCTTTTACTTCAGTTCATCATTCTGCAGAGTTGGCTTTTCTAGATTTACTCTTATATCATCATGAAGGGAGAATAGAAGCAAAAAACTACACGAAGCCCACAGCGGGCAATTCCTTCCTACATTTCAAGAGTTGCCACCATCCTAGGTGGATAAATAACATCCCCAAGAGCCAGTTCTGCAGACTGAGAAGAAACTGCACCAACGATAATGATTATATAGAACAGAGTGCCCAACTTAAGAAAAAATTTACCGATAAGGCTTTTCCGGAAACCCTTATTAACCATGCTCATAACATCTATTTGGCCGGCCACGAAAGTATTAAAAAGGTAAAACCCGATACAGAAGCTATTATACCCAGATTTGTGACTCAATTTCACACTAAGTTTAAAAAAATGGAGAAAATTCTGGTCAAGCATTGGCCAATCTTACTGGAAGACCCCCATCTGAGGGAGAATCTACCCCCCAAACCCAAGGTCACTTATAGAAGAGCAAGGAACATTAAGAGCATGGTGGCACCCAGTAAGTTGAAGGGTCCCCCTATATCATCTTTAGAGAGACCTTGTTTGATCCCACTTATTGGAATGTTCCAATGCCGCAAAAAATTGTGTCTGACTTGTAAACACGTTACTCATGGACAGAAAAAGTTTTTAGCAAAAGGAAAAACATACCCATTGACACAGTTTTACAATTGCTCCACAGAGTTTGTTGTTTATTGCCTCACATGCCCGTGTGGGCTGCTTTATGTAGGAAGGACAATCCGCACCCTGAGGAAGAGATTCGGTGAGCATCGCAGGTTTGTGGAGGCTGGTAATGATAAGCACAGTGTCCCACGCCACTTCCTGCTGCATCATGAACACCTGTCTCTCGGCCTCAGGGTGTGGATTATTGAGTCCATACCTGCTACTTTGGCGCCTGCAGAACGTTTTAAGAGATTATGCCAAAGGGAGGCCTATTGGATATATACTTTGGACACTTTAGTGCCGGGTGGTTTGAACGAAGAAATTGAGACTAACACTCTCATATGACTCCATCCAATAATTTTGGATTGGACATCTGAGAGTAATGCCCTACCACCTTGTTTATACACCCTTTTATAACAATTATGTATGGAGCTAGAATAGGATACATTAGTGGACGGTTTTATTGGCTATTGGTCTTTTAGATGATTTTTATCCTCTTTTCTATGGTGTTTTTTTATATATATATGTATTTTTATATATTTTTATATATTTTTTTATATATATATATTTTTTATATATATATATTTTTATATATATGGAAAAACATTTTTTAAAAAGAATAATGATATTCTTTAGTATAATGATACCATACATATATTTACGGTTTTATCATTATTATTATATCATTGTATTATGATAATATATCCCTATGTCTAACAATATGTGGATGTATACATACACAATGTGCATTTTATCATTATTTTATTATATTATTTTATTTCATTATTTTTAGTTTTATTTTTATTTGTATTTTTATTTTTTCATTATTCCCTTTTTTTTCAATTTTCCATTTTTTCTTATATTTTTTTCATTTTTTATTTTCTCCAACCATTATTATCATTATTATTTTCTACTATTTACATTATTATTTATTTTATTCTTATTTTTATTTTTATTCTTATTTATTTTCACATCAATTCCTATTCCCATTTATTCCAAACAAATTTTTGTTGAGAACTAGTTGTAACAGATTTTTTGTTACTATATATTTGACTACTGCTCTGGTTTCTTTTCATAATGTACACTGCCCCTGTTCAGTATCACAGCGGGTTCCTCCTGAGTGAGGATTATTGGCACTCTTTAGGACCCAGCTGACTCTGCCTCCTGGTCTACTTAAGCCCTTGAGCAAAATGGCGCATTATCGGCCTGAGGAAGGAGCGCATGCTCCGACAACGCGTCGCCGGCGCCAGTACGTATCCCGGAAGTGACGTCAGAGCGGCCAGCGCTGTGTCCCCAGTAGACGGGAAGTATCGATCCTCCACTCGCTACAGCCCGATGCTTTGAGACCGCTTGTGCCATCCTGAATTTGGACACTGGGATTACCATTTCCTTTACCACTGACAAGCTGTTTTTATATCATTGTTTGTGAGTACCTTTCTATTTGGTCTATTAAAAGTTTATCCAGATATACTGCACTTAGTGTGGCGCCTGTTTTTTCCTCCTACGTATACATCGAGAGCATATCATCATTTAGAAGGGCTTGTTCCCACTCCCCCAGGTACAGATTGGCGTAGGATGGGGCACAACAAGTGCCCATCGCTACGCCCTGTACCTGGAGGTAGTGGGAACCATCAAATGTAAAAACATTATGAAATAATATGAATTGTAAAGTAGACAAAATAAACTCTCCGTATGCATCCAGAATTTGATTTTCTATTAGTGTGTGTCTGATGGCCGAAAGGCCACGATCATGGGGAATGGAGCTATAAAGTGCCTCAACGTCTATTGTGACTAGGAGACACTCATCTGGGATCCATATATTTTCAATTCTTTGTAAGAAATGTATCGTATCACGTACATGAGATGGTAGTTGTGTGACCAGTGGTTTCAAAAAAGAGTCGATAAGTCTACTAGCGTTGTCTGTTAGAGAGCCTCGCCCTGAAATAATAGGGCGCCCTGGTGGATTAGTGGCGTCCTTATGTATCTTGGGGAGGGCATAAAATGTCGGGGTAATAGGAAAGGTTGTGCGTATAAATTCCCATGTGTGTTTGGGAATGACTTCGTTTAAGTAGGCAGTATCGACCAATTTGTAAAATTCGAGCTGATATTTGTTAATAATATCAGCTGGAATTTTCCGGTACCAGTTATGATTCCTCAGAATTTTTTGGCACATAGTCACATAGTGAGCATTATTCATGATCACCACGTTCCCGCCCTTGTCAGCCTGTTAGACACACTTATCTCTTTATTAGAGGAAAACGAGGACCTTATTGACAGAATTGATTTACCGTCCCTTTTGACCGATTTAGATTCTAAAAAACCCATACACTCAAGAGATGATTTTAAACTGAGGAAAAAGTCAGACAAATTTCCCTATACTTCTAATCCCCACGTTGCCGCCTTTGTCAGCTTGGTAACAAAAGATATTGAAAAACTCAAAATTAAAAAACCTACCAAAACAAACACAACATTCAATCAAAGACAGGCCATTGAAAACCTAAAAACTAATCATTTGATTACCATTAAACAGGCTGACAAGGGCGGGAACGTGGTGATCATGAATAATGCTCACTATGTGACTATGTGCCAAAAAATTCTGAGGAATCATAACTGGTACCGGAAAATTCCAGCTGATATTATTAACAAATATCAGCTCGAATTTTACAAATTGGTCGATACTGCCTACTTAAACGAAGTCATTCCCAAACACACATGGGAATTTATACGCACAACCTTTCCTATTACCCCGACATTTTATGCCCTCCCCAAGATACATAAGGACGCCACTAATCCACCAGGGCGCCCTATTATTTCAGGGCGAGGCTCTCTAACAGACAACGCTAGTAGACTTATCGACTCTTTTTTGAAACCACTGGTCACACAACTACCATCTCATGTACGTGATACGATACATTTCTTACAAAGAATTGAAAATATATGGATCCCAGATGAGTGTCTCCTAGTCACAATAGACGTTGAGGCACTTTATAGCTCCATTCCCCATGATCGTGGCCTTTCGGCCATCAGACACACACTAATAGAAAATCAAATTCTGGATGCATACGGAGAGTTTATTTTGTCTACTTTACAATTCATATTATTTCATAATGTTTTTACATTTGATGGTTCCCACTACCTCCAGGTACAGGGCGTAGCGATGGGCACTTGTTGTGCCCCATCCTACGCCAATCTGTACCTGGGGGAGTGGGAACAAGCCCTTCTAAATGATGATATGCTCTCGATGTATACGGACCACATTAGATTATGGGTCCGATACATCGATGACGTGTTCATGCTTTGGCATGGACCGGCCGAGCTTCTTGATGCTTTTATGAACCGTATCAACAAAAATGAATTCAACCTTACCTTTACAATGCAATATGACATCTCTTGTGTCACTTTCCTTGATGTCACAGTCACCAGGGGGGAGGATGGTGTTCTCCACAGTGGGCTTTATCGCAAGCCCACTGCTGGCAACACCATCCTCCACGCCTCAAGTTTTCATCCATCCACACTGGTACAATCCATTCCTTATGGACAATACCTTCGAGTTAGGCGTAACTGCAAAGATCTTATTAGTTTTCAAAAGGCAGCTGATGACCTAAGACAGAGACTTTTAAACAGAGGATACCCCCCCACCACCTTGAAAAAGGCATATAGAAAGGCCCTGATGCAAGATAGAACTTCACTAATAACCTCAAACACAACACGACCAATCAATCAAACATTAAGAGTGATCATGAAATACTCAGAACAACACACTGATGTTAGGAAAATTGTGGGGAAGTATTGGCACTTGTTGTCCCTCGATCCCATCGTGGGCAAACATGTCCCTCCTACCCCCCAGATTACCTTCAAAAAAGTCCCTGCCCTGAAAGATCAATTGGTACGCAGCGAATATACAGCCTATAATGGGAGAGATCCATGCAAGGCTAAAGGCACCTTTATATGCGGGGCCTGCAAATACTGTAAATTTATGTTGACCAAAAAAAACCCCACTCTCCCGAATGGGCAAACCTTTGTACCCCAGCACTTTGCCAACTGCCGCACGCACGGGGTGGTATATCTACTTCTCTGTGGGTGCGGTTGCTTTTATGTTGGCAAAACAAAGCTGGACTTCACCAAAAGGGCCAATAGACACATAAAAAGTATGCAAACCTGCAACCCAGATCTCCCACTTGGCCGACATACCAGATTGGTACACGCAGGGATTTTTCCAAAAATTAAATTTTTGATTTTAGACAGAGTCCACCCCAGTTCAAGAGGGGGGGACTGGAACAAGACTCTACTTCAACTTGAACTGCGGTGGATTTACCGTTTGAGGGCCACAGAGCCTCCTGGCCTAAATGAGATGATCTCATTCAAGCCATTTCTTGAGGGATTCACCTCAGGAGGCATGGAGAGCTAACCAACCTCTCTCCTGCCCCCCATGTTATATATCCTGCTCCATCATTTGCCTTATAAAGGGAACCCTCTTTTTATTTTTAATTCCAACCTTACCAAGACCTTACAATATAATGAGTCTGTCTATACACCCACTTCATGTATTAATATCTCTTCCCCTTTTTTCTTTATTTTCCTTCCCTATCTCCCCCTTCCCTCTTTTCCCTTTATTATTTAATCTGTGTGATTACCTTATTGTACTAAATATGTTGTTTTGTGATTCACAGGAACATCTACCTGCCTCCGTGGAATTATGGATGCCAACTTTTTGTTTTTTGTTTTTTCTCTACCCTTGTTTAAATGATTGACAATCTATATATAGACATGTTTTGAATTACTACAGTGTCTTTAATAGATCGGTAATACACATTTTTGATATGAATCCTTATATTTTGTCAAGTTTTGTTAGCAGAGAGCCACTCTCTCTGTTAATGCTATGGGTACAGCCCGGCACGGTAAGGCGAACGCCACCTTGTGACGTCCGCCAATGATGGCAGCAGTCCCTTACCATTGGACAATGGGTTAATCCCATTGCGCATGCCCAACGGACTCCGTCCGACGCTCTCGGCGTTGGCGGAAGTCCGAGCCGTGTCGGTGAGACGCATGGGCCGACGTCACTTCCGCCGGATCATTTCCGGCGGTGAGGTCAACTCTTCACTTCCGCCGGATCTCTTCCATTGGGGGGTGGTTCCGGCCCATGTGACTCAGGAAATCCTATTGGCGGTCAGCTGGACGCTATAGCCGTTCAGCTGAGATTGCTCACAGCTGATTAAAATCTCTCTATTTATACTCCACGCCCGGCGTCGGACTCATATGTTCCTTTGCCGAGCGTGGAGCAACATCTACTTTGTCGTTTGATTTTCTTGGCCAAGTCTGGACTCCAAAAGGTATTTTCACTTACAATTTTCCTTTTGGACAACTCTGTTCTGTGATATATATCCTTGCCGGCCCCTCTGTTTCCGAGTTAGTTGCAACACTGATACAGAGAAACATTTGTATTATATACATATGTTTCTTTTTCTTATATTTAATGTTTTACTGGGCATGTTTTGAGAAACAGGGAGGCCTCCAGGATTACCTCTTTCACTTCACAGAATTTGTCACCCATATTAGCAGGCGATCCCCGGACAGAATTTTTTCCTTCCCCCCCCCCCCTTTTTCTTGGTGTTGGGGCTTTCTGTCTTTGTCCCTAAACTTGGCCAAATGACATATTGTCTAACACGAACCCTTTTTTGGCTTATGCACAGCAGGACTGCCTCTTTTTGGGATTTCAGCTGTCCCCACCCAGACTGATATATTGGTTTGGGAGCAAGCAATCTTGACTGGATTCCAACTCTACAAATCAAAAGAATTCCTTCTTTTCTGGTTGAAACCGATTCTAGTAAATCTGACTGGCTTACCATAAATCCACGCTGGCATCGTTCATGTCCTGTTTTTTAGCCGTGCAGGCAGGCATTTTCGTTTTACCATTACAGTGAACCATGTAAGTGCATAAATTTTTGACTTTATTATTCTTTCTTGTAAGATTGAATTTATCAACATGTATAATATATACAATTGCATTGATCATTCACAGACCACCCTCCCAAGACACCCCTGAAGAAGGAGTGTGTCTCCGAAACGCGTCGGGTGTTTATTCATGGGGGTCCTATGGTGAACGCTTCACTTTGTAATGTGATGTATATCCAACTTTGCCCGCTGCCATTCTCTATGTTTTAAAAATTGTTTGTATAATTACATTTAATAAAGTGACATTGTTATTTTTACCTATGTGTATTTTCTGATACATCAGTGCCTTAAAAGTCCCACCCATAGGGGAACCCATTCTTTTTTCTGATTTTACATTCGGGATGTGGCACATTAGGGACCACTCCACATGAACTACATATGTTTAATCTATCCAGGTAGCAAATACCACTCCCCGTCTTTGTTCATGTGGCGTTTTCCCAATTTAAATTTACAAATATATTCTGACCACGTTAGTGATCTAATTCTGTTCAATTTTGTCAATAACCTTGTATAAAAAATTTCGTGTAATCACACACATTTCTCTCTGATTCAATCTCCTCTTTCCCCTTTCTTTGTGAGATATAGACATGTCTGTGTATGTAGGCGACGAGTGGGAATCACTGATGGCTGGATATTTACAAGATTTTGGAGACAAAGAGTATGTAGAAGCTGATTTGTCTACACTATTTTTTCAGTTATCCAAAACCCTTGAAAAAAAGTCCGCGTATTTTTGGCATGTTAAATCTTTTAAGGACTATATTAAAAATAAGACAAACCCAATTGGCCTCAGAATGCAGGTGTTTCCTCTTCTTGAGGACCTGAGTCCTGAGTTCAAAACTAATTGGGAACACACTTTGAGTGAATGTTCAGCCACCTTGATGACCCTTCTCATCGCAGAGTATAGCACTCGCGCCTCTAAGCTAGATATTGAAATTACCAATCTCTGTCAAAAGCTCCAAAAATATAAATCCCACAAACTGTTTTCGATAAAAGAAAAACAGCTTAAAGACCATTTAGAGGTCTTTAATCGCAATATCCTTATAAAAAAACAACAAAAACTAGCGCGTGACACCATTGCTTTTGACCAAAACAAAGCATATAGATGGAATACAAACAAATCTCTCCACCTCCCATCGACACAAAAGGAACATCGTCCCTCTATTCCTCAACCTCTTTCCAAAAATGTCTCCAGAAATGGCCCTTCAAACGTGCCTAAACCAAAAACAACCAAACGGGCCCATCATGAAGAACACGTGCTTAGACAATCCTCCAAAAAAACAAATGTTCAACACGACACAGGATCAAACCTATCTCTATTTAAACCCACAACACAAAAACCAAATCATAATGTTGATACACCCCAAGAAAGCACAAACTCTGATGCTAACACATCTCTTTCTAATTTGAACCCAGCACCTGTTTCTTTAGCCTCCACAATTAATTTGCAAGACACTACTTTTTTAGAGCTCATCCATGCACGAGCACCAACCTTCACTCCCACCACTCCCCTATAAACTTACCTACGGCACCACCTTCCCTTGAAGCACCCACCACTGAAATTCCTTTTTCTGATCTTTCAATTATTAATCTCTCAGATCACTGTTTGTCCCAAGATGAGATCGATGTTCTTAAAAAAGGCCTCAGTTTTTGCCCAAGTAGAAAGCTAGACAAATTTGATTTTATTAAAGATTTAAATCTTTTTGCTCGTAAATTGAATTTCAAAATCCTCTTCAACAAAGAGAATCCATCTAATATCATACATTCTGACAAAGACCCTATATTAGACACACTTATCTCTTTATTAGAGGAAAACGAGGACCTTATTGACAGAATTGATTTACCGTCCCTTTTGACCGATTTAGATTCTAAAAAACCCATACACTCAAGAGATGATTTTAAACTGAGGAAAAAGTCAGACAAATTTCCCTATACTTCTAATCCCCACGTTGCCGCCTTTGTCAGCTTGGTAACAAAAGATATTGAAAAACTCAAAATTAAAAAACCTACCAAAACAAACACAACATTCAATCAAAGACAGGCCATTGAAAACCTAAAAACTAATCATTTGATTACCATTAAACAGGCTGACAAGGGCGGGAACGTGGTGATCATGAATAATGCTCACTATGTGACTATGTGCCAAAAAATTCTGAGGAATCATAACTGGTACCGGAAAATTCCAGCTGATATTATTAACAAATATCAGCTCGAATTTTACAAATTGGTCGATACTGCCTACTTAAACGAAGTCATTCCCAAACACACATGGGAATTTATACGCACAACCTTTCCTATTACCCCGACATTTTATGCCCTCCCCAAGATACATAAGGACGCCACTAATCCACCAGGGCGCCCTATTATTTCAGGGCGAGGCTCTCTAACAGACAACGCTAGTAGACTTATCGACTCTTTTTTGAAACCACTGGTCACACAACTACCATCTCATGTACGTGATACGATACATTTCTTACAAAGAATTGAAAATATATGGATCCCAGATGAGTGTCTCCTAGTCACAATAGACGTTGAGGCACTTTATAGCTCCATTCCCCATGATCGTGGCCTTTCGGCCATCAGACACACACTAATAGAAAATCAAATTCTGGATGCATACGGAGAGTTTATTTTGTCTACTTTACAATTCATATTATTTCATAATGTTTTTACATTTGATGGTTCCCACTACCTCCAGGTACAGGGCGTAGCGATGGGCACTTGTTGTGCCCCATCCTACGCCAATCTGTACCTGGGGGAGTGGGAACAAGCCCTTCTAAATGATGATATGCTCTCGATGTATACGGACCACATTAGATTATGGGTCCGATACATCGATGACGTGTTCATGCTTTGGCATGGACCGGCCGAGCTTCTTGATGCTTTTATGAACCGTATCAACAAAAATGAATTCAACCTTACCTTTACAATGCAATATGACATCTCTTGTGTCACTTTCCTTGATGTCACAGTCACCAGGGGGGAGGATGGTGTTCTCCACAGTGGGCTTTATCGCAAGCCCACTGCTGGCAACACCATCCTCCACGCCTCAAGTTTTCATCCATCCACACTGGTACAATCCATTCCTTATGGACAATACCTTCGAGTTAGGCGTAACTGCAAAGATCCTATTAGTTTTCAAAAGGCAGCTGATGACCTAAGACAGAGACTTTTAAACAGAGGATACCCCCCCACCACCTTGAAAAAGGCATATAGAAAGGCCCTGATGCAAGATAGAACTTCACTAATAACCTCAAACACAACACGACCAATCAATCAAACATTAAGAGTGATCATGAAATACTCAGAACAACACACTGATGTTAGGAAAATTGTGGGGAAGTATTGGCACTTGTTGTCCCTCGATCCCATCGTGGGCAAACATGTCCCTCCTACCCCCCAGATTACCTTCAAAAAAGTCCCTGCCCTGAAAGATCAATTGGTACGCAGCGAATATACAGCCTATAATGGGAGAGATCCATGCAAGGCTAAAGGCACCTTTATATGCGGGGCCTGCAAATACTGTAAATTTATGTTGACCAAAAAAAAACCCCACTCTCCCGAATGGGCAAACCTTTGTACCCCAGCACTTTGCCAACTGCCGCACGCACGGGGTGGTATATCTACTTCTCTGTGGGTGCGGTTGCTTTTATGTTGGCAAAACAAAGCTGGACTTCACCAAAAGGGCCAATAGACACATAAAAAGTATGCAAACCTGCAACCCAGATCTCCCACTTGGCCGACATACCAGATTGGTACACGCAGGGATTTTTCCAAAAATTAAATTTTTGATTTTAGACAGAGTCCACCCCAGTTCAAGAGGGGGGGACTGGAACAAGACTCTACTTCAACTTGAACTGCGGTGGATTTACCGTTTGAGGGCCACAGAGCCTCCTGGCCTAAATGAGATGATCTCATTCAAGCCATTTCTTGAGGGATTCACCTCAGGAGGCATGGAGAGCTAACCAACCTCTCTCCTGCCCCCCATGTTATATATCCTGCTCCATCATTTGCCTTATAAAGGGAACCCTCTTTTTATTTTTAATTCCAACCTTACCAAGACCTTACAATATAATGAGTCTGTCTATACACCCACTTCATGTATTAATATCTCTTCCCCTTTTTTCTTTATTTTCCTTCCCTATCTCCCCCTTCCCTCTTTTCCCTTTATTATTTAATCTGTGTGATTACCTTATTGTACTAAATATGTTGTTTTGTGATTCACAGGAACATCTACCTGCCTCCGTGGAATTATGGATGCCAACTTTTTGTTTTTTGTTTTTTCTCTACCCTTGTTTAAATGATTGACAATCTATATATAGACATGTTTTGAATTACTACAGTGTCTTTAATAGATCGGTAATACACATTTTTGATATGAATCCTTATATTTTGTCAAGTTTTGTTAGCAGAGAGCCACTCTCTCTGTTAATGCTATGGGTACAGCCCGGCACGGTAAGGCGAACGCCACCTTGTGACGTCCGCCAATGATGGCAGCAGTCCCTTACCATTGGACAATGGGTTAATCCCATTGCGCATGCCCAACGGACTCCGTCCGACGCTCTCGGCGTTGGCGGAAGTCCGAGCCGTGTCGGTGAGACGCATGGGCCGACGTCACTTCCGCCGGATCATTTCCGGCGGTGAGGTCAACTCTTCACTTCCGCCGGATCTCTTCCATTGGGGGGTGGTTCCGGCCCATGTGACTCAGGAAATCCTATTGGCGGTCAGCTGGACGCTATAGCCGTTCAGCTGAGATTGCTCACAGCTGATTAAAATCTCTCTATTTATACTCCACGCCCGGCGTCGGACTCATATGTTCCTTTGCCGAGCGTGGAGCAACATCTACTTTGTCGTTTGATTTTCTTGGCCAAGTCTGGACTCCAAAAGGTATTTTCACTTACAATTTTCCTTTTGGACAACTCTGTTCTGTGATATATATCCTTGCCGGCCCCTCTGTTTCCGAGTTAGTTGCAACACTGATACAGAGAAACATTTGTATTATATACATATGTTTCTTTTTCTTATATTTAATGTTTTACTGGGCATGTTTTGAGAAACAGGGAGGCCTCCAGGATTACCTCTTTCACTTCACAGAATTTGTCACCCATATTAGCAGGCGATCCCCGGACAGAATTTTTTCCTTCCCCCCCCCCCTTTTTCTTGGTGTTGGGGCTTTCTGTCTTTGTCCCTAAACTTGGCCAAATGACATATTGTCTAACACGAACCCTTTTTTGGCTTATGCACAGCAGGACTGCCTCTTTTTGGGATTTCAGCTGTCCCCACCCAGACTGATATATTGGTTTGGGAGCAAGCAATCTTGACTGGATTCCAACTCTACAAATCAAAAGAATTCCTTCTTTTCTGGTTGAAACCGATTCTAGTAAATCTGACTGGCTTACCATAAATCCACGCTGGCATCGTTCATGTCCTGTTTTTTAGCCGTGCAGGCAGGCATTTTCGTTTTACCATTACAGTGAACCATGTAAGTGCATAAATTTTTGACTTTATTATTCTTTCTTGTAAGATTGAATTTATCAACATGTATAATATATACAATTGCATTGATCATTCACAGACCACCCTCCCAAGACACCCCTGAAGAAGGAGTGTGTCTCCGAAACGCGTCGGGTGTTTATTCATGGGGGTCCTATGGTGAACGCTTCACTTTGTAATGTGATGTATATCCAACTTTGCCCGCTGCCATTCTCTATGTTTTAAAAATTGTTTGTATAATTACATTTAATAAAGTGACATTGTTATTTTTACCTATGTGTATTTTCTGATACATCAGTGCCTTAAAAGTCCCACCCATAGGGGAACCCATTCTTTTTTCTGATTTTACATTCGGGATGTGGCACATTAGGGACCACTCCACATGAACTACATATGTTTAATGTTACTGTATAAATGACACTGGCAGGGAAGGGGTTAACACTGGGGGTGATCAAGGGGTTAAATGTGTTCCCTAGATGTGCTTATTAACTGTGTGGAGGATGGATTGAACAGAGGCAGAGAGAGATCTGTGATTCAGCTTAGCATTGTTTACATTCCAGACTACTCTCCTGTCTGTTTTGCCAAAGATTGCTGGAGGCCGGCGGCGATTGACAGAGGTGGGGGACTCGAGTCACATGACTTGACTTAAGTCAGACTTAAGTCACCAGTTTGAGGACTTGAGACTTGCTTGACTAAAATTAATAAAAGACTTGACTTGACTTTGACTTGGTATTCATGACTTGAGACTTGACTTTGACTTGAGACATATGACTCCAAATGACTTTACTTTTTTAAGCTATTAAATATTTGCATTTTCTCAACATGTGTTAAAGCAAAATAAATGTGCCTGTTATGTTTCTGACACCACAGTCACTTAAAACACCTCAGTGTGTTCTGATTTTTAGGACACTTGTTGTTTAACAATGGAAATACTTAACATGTTTTTAGTGACTGTGGTGTTGAAACATGACCGGACGAAGGTTTTTTAGCTGTTTGGGCATTCAAAGTGTTTCTTTAACCACTTTACGATCAGCCACGTAGACCTACGTCGGCTGACTTTGCGTGGTTGTACCGGGATGATGCCTCTAGCTAGAGGCATCATCCTGGTACCGTCTTTTAGAGCCGGCAGTTGGCTTTCCGGTGGTAACGACCAATGCGGCTCAGTTAACAGCTTGATTGTTACCCCGGCCAATGACTTGATAAAGCACATAGCGCGAAACATGTAGTCATGGCAACCATATAGCTTGTGTTCCACCCTGGTTCCTGGTATTTCCCCGCAAGTGGCGCCTGTCCGGCTGATGTCACCCCTACGGAACTACAGCAGAGTCCTTTCATCCTCACGCTGGCTGGTTTCCGGCTTAGTGCACACACTGCTCAGCAGTCCTGGGAGACTGACCTCCTCGCACTCGTGTTGCTTGCTGCCGGGTGCCCTTGTCCACTCCAGCCCAGGGGGATGTAAGCATTTTATGTACTTTGTTTTTCGGTTATCAATACCAATAAACTGTTAACCCTTTCTATCCTGGATGTTCACCTGACTCCTTTATCCATTGCATCCCAGTGTGGTTCATGCGCTGCCTTTCTCATGTACTGTTGTCCATATCAGCACCCTTCCTATGCTCGTTGGCTAGCAGCAGAAAAACCACTGGGGAGCCTCACAGGCTTATTTATATCCCTCCACCCTAAAGGCACCCCAGGAGTGCCAGATTTGTGATTATTGCTTCGACTTCTGGACTGGATTTTTTCCTATGGCTGCCGTGCGAATCTCTTTACTGAGCCATTAGTTGGCTAACAGCAGAACAACCGCTGGGGAGCCTCACAGACTTACTTCTATCCCTCCACCCTACAGGCATCCCAGGAGCAGCTGCTTTGTGATTATTGTTAGGATGTAACATATCGCCTCCTCACCACCTGTCAAACACATTCAGATTGCTTTTCAGAGGAGCAACAGTGCCTGCTGCACTTGTAAATGAGCCCTTAGTAGCATTTGGCAGCGGCACCTTTAGAAGCTCGTTCACACACATCTGTTCTGCACAAGGGTACAAGGCACTTGGAGAGTGGCCTCATTCACTTGAATGGGTCATGCTTGGCAGGTGCTACACATGTGTACACCCCTGGCCACTGCAGCTAAAGGGGGTGCAGTTGAGGCAAGGTTGATAAAAACACATCTTAACTATGGGGTTTTACCATCCCCCCCCCCAAACTAAAAATGGAAATGAACCCCTGCTGTTCTGAGCCTCCTATAAGGCTGCTTTTACTGTACACAGTGAGTGTTGATGGGGGAATCCCTCCCGCAGCGCTATTGTATTCTGCCGGAGGTGGGGAGGGAAGTACAGGGAGCCTTCCAGGCTATAGCCACTAGCAGTAATTGCATGCAGAAAACAGGTTGGTAGTACCAAAGTAAATCAATTGATCAACTGGGGTACAATCAGCCTTCCCATACATGGATCAAAATTTGAACCCGACGAATTTCGATTCAAGAGAGGCCCGGAGGAAAAGAGCACACCATAGATGGAGGGCCGGCATGACTGGGTCAGGAGGAATTTGCACATGGGAGGAGTTAGGAAAATGTTTGGGATTGGTAGAAGCTGGTAGCAGAGATGTAAAGTAACTAAGTAGAACTACTTCACTACTGTACTTAAGTACTGAAAGGCGGTATCTGTACTTTCCTAGAGTAGAATTTTTTTCTCCTACTTCCACTTTTACTTCACTACATTTTTTCAATGATTTCAATACTTCTACTCCGATATTTTTTTTTTTCTTTTGCATAGTTACTCGTTACTATTATAAAAATTACCACTGCCAGAACAGTAGATGGCAGGTTTCATGAAGCTCAAAACATGTGTATTATCAGCGCATATGAAAATAAATGCTACTGTATGTATAAATAAAAGCTGCATTTGAAATAATAAAAAACAATATGATGTTCAAACTTTTGACTTCTTTCTTTAATAACTACATAACACAGTACTTGTACTTTTACTTTCAGTACTTGAGAAGCAATTTTTTTTAAAAACTACTTCCAATACTTAAGTACAAAAAATTTTGAATACTTTAGTACTTCTACTCAAGTCACTTTTTGATAGAGCACTTCCCCTTCTACTCAAGTCACTTTTTGATCGAGTACTTGTACTTTTACTCAAGTATGGGTTTAGAGTACTTTATACAACTCTAGCTGGTAGTAGGTGGGGTTTTTCTTTAGGTAGAGCAAGGGAAGGGGCTGGGACCAAAGTCAGTTGAGAAAAATGTGGACGGGACAACTTCCCGCCCTCCCTCCCCTAAGGTGGTGATTTTCGTCTTTTGGGGTTGTTCTTGGTCTTTTTTCTGTATTTCACAGGTCACAGAGCTGGGGCAGTCATATCATAGCGGCTGGCAAGGCACAAGGTCCTTGGATGCGTTATAATTTTGGGCAAAAGGTCGAAAAGTTCAAGGGGCTGAATACTTTGCAACACTATTAGGCCAGGGATCCATCTTAGGTTGGCCTCCACTATAACCCTCTGTGCTTTCTGCAGCTGGAGGCCAAAAAATGGTGGTTACGCAGGTACTTATAGTGCATGCCCATAAGGACCTTGGGGCACCTTGAATACTGTCTGATGTTCATATGTTAATATACAGTGCATTGCAAAAGTATTCAGCCCCCTTGAACTTTTCGACCTTTTGCCACATTTCAGGCTTCAAACATAAAGATATAAAACTGTAATTTTTTTGTGAAGAATCAACAACAAGTGGGACACAATCATGAAGTGGAACGGAATTTATTGGATATTTCAAACTTTAAAATAAAAAACTGAAAAATTGGGCGTGCAAAATTATTCAGCCCCTTTACTTTCAGTGCAGCAGACTCCAGAAGTTCAGTGAGGATCTCTGAATGATCCAATGTTGACCTAAATGACTAATGATGATAAATAGAATCCACCTGTGTGTAATCAAGTCTCTGTATAAATGCACCTGCACTGTGATAGTCTATGAGGTCTGTTTAAAGCGCAGAGAGCATCATGAAGAACAAGGAACACACCAGGCAGGTCCGAGATACTGTTGTGGAGAAGTTTAAAGTCGGATTTGGATACAAAAAGATTTCCCAAGCTTTAAACATCCCAAGGAGCACTGTGCAGGTGATAATATTGAAATGGAAGGAGTATCAGACCACTGCAAATCTACAAAGACCTGGCCGTCCCTCTAAACTTTCAGCTCATACAAGGAGAAGACTGATCAGAGATGCAGCCAAGAGGCCCATGATCACTCTGGATGAACTGCAGAGATCTACAGCTGAGGTGGGAGACTCTGTCCATAGGACAACAATCAGTCATATACTGCACAAATCTGGCCTTTATGGAAGAGTGGCAAGAAGAAAGCCATTTCTTAAAGATATCCATAAAAAGTGTTGTTTAAAGTTTGCCACAAGCCACCTGGGAGACACACCAAACATGTGGAAGAAGGTGCTCTGGTCAGATGAAACCGAAATCGAACTTTTTGGTAACAATGCAAAATGTTATGTTTGGCGTAAAAGCAACACAGCTCATCACCCTGAACACACCATCCCCACTGTCAAACATGGTGGTGGCACCATCATGGTTTGGGCCTGCTTTTCTTCAGCAGGGACAGGGAAGATGGTTAAAATTGATGGGAAGATGGATGGAGCCAAATACAGGACCATTCTGGAAGAAAACCTGATGGAGTCTGCAAAAGACCTGAGACGGAGATTTGTCTTCCAACAAGACAATGATCCAAAACATAAAGCAAAATCTACAATGGAATGGTTCACAAATTAACATATCCAGGTGTTAGAATGGCCAAGTCAAAGTCCAGACCTGAATCCAATCGAGAATCTGTGGAAAGAACTGAAAACTGCTGTTCGCAAACGCTCTCCATCCAACCTCACTGAGCTCGAGCTGTTTTGCAAGGAGGAATGGGCAAAAATTTCAGTCTCTCGATGTGCAAAACTGATAGAGAAATACCCCAAGCAACTTACAGCTGTAATCGCAGCAAAAGGTGACGCTACAAAGTATTAACTTAAGGGGGCTGAATAATTTTGCACGCCCAATTTTTCAGTTTTTTATTTGTTAAAGTTTGAAATATCCAATAAATTTGGTTCCACTTCATGATTGTGTCCCACTTGTTGTTGATTCTTCACACAAAATTACAGTTTTATATCTTTATGTTTCAAGCCTGAAATGTGGCAAAAGGTCGAAAAGTTCAAGGGGGCCGAATACTTTCGCAATGCACTGTATTTAATATGTTATTTATATTTGGTCAATAAAAGGCTGCTATGGCCATTAAACTCCAGCTGGTGTTATGTCTGGTCAATTTTAGGCTAAGTGGTTGGTGGAGTGGTGGCCAGGCAGTCTGGGGAAAACCCTCTTTGGTACCCTAGTCATGCATGGCCCACATTACGTGTGTTCGGACCTCAGGTTTAATCTACCCAGGATAAGGAAGTACAGTAGTTACAGGAATCATTCAACATGTTTGCAAAGTTTTTTATGTACAATAGTAAAATTGTTGAGAAAAAAGTTAGTTCAGGAGGTTGAAATGACGTGTCCCAAGATGAAAACGATCAGCTGTAGAACAGGTATAACGTCATTCTTTTGTTATTGGCAAAAATATCTGACAAGGGGTGGCCAACCTTGAACAAGCCCTGGGCTCTTGACCTAATTCATCCAATGTGTTAATATTCTCGGATAATTAACTATTCCATATCAGAGGTGAGATAAATAGGACTGTAGTCACTAAATAAATATTGGCTGATAATCTAATGAACTTTATATCCAGTGTACTGACTCCAGGAGAGAACCTTTATGATTACTAGGTCAAAGCCAAAGTGTGGTGTAGGCCAAAGCAAATAACCATTTACTTTCCTTTTTCTGGCTATATACTGTATATGGGGTTTTGGGCTGTATGCGGCCTTCTCTCTCATCTATGTGACTCCTCAGCAAAATCAAGAAATTAAAGTAAAGAAGGCCCCAAATCTTTGTATAAAGTGTGAATACCTAATTAAAGCATATCTAAACCTAAGAACAAAAATGTAATGCAGTATAATCATCCTACTAGTCCTTGGATGTGGTGGCTACCTTTTTGCACTGATCAAATTATACAGTGCTTCCGGAAAGTATTCACATCGCTTCACTTTTTCCACATTTTGTTATGTTACAGCCTTATTCCTGAATAGATTAAAGTCATTATTTTCCTCAAAATTCTACAAACAATACTCCATATTGGCAGCGTGAAAGGAGTTTGTTTGAAATCTTTGAAAATGTATTAACCACTTATGAACCGGAAGATTTTACCCCCTTAACTACTTGCCGACTGCCGCACGACTATT
The DNA here is from genome assembly GCF_965119305.1 of Pelophylax lessonae. Taxonomy (NCBI): domain Eukaryota; kingdom Metazoa; phylum Chordata; class Amphibia; order Anura; family Ranidae; genus Pelophylax; species Pelophylax lessonae. The sequence continues at coordinate 48,171,099 of NC_138778.1, read as the reverse complement.
TACGTCGTCAGTCAGCCCCTCACAGGCAGAGTGACGTAGATCTACGTCGCTAGCCTGTGAGGGTCTAGGGAGCGAGCGCGCGCCCCCGAAGGCGCGCTCCTGCTCCTGCGTGGTCACGGACCCCCCCGCGCGTGTGGTCCGCCGGTCACTCGGCGATCGTCGCTGCAGAGGGAGAAAGGCAGACGGCTAGTGTAAACAAGCCGCCTGTCATTCTTCACTGTGTAGAAACAGTGATCATACGGTTCTACTATGTAGGACCGTTAATCGCTGTTCCTACAGCTTAAGCCACAGCCAATCACAGTAAGAATCACGCCCCTAGGGACACACACCACCCCTCCCTCTCAAAAAAAAGTTAACCCCTTCACTGCCAGTGTAATTTTACAGTAACAGTGCATATGTATAGCACTGATTACTGTAGTAATGTCACTGGTAACCCCAAAAGTGTCAAAAATGTCAGTCAAGGGTCCAATCTGTCTGCCGCAATGTCGCAGTACCGCAAAAAAAATCGCAGATCGCCGCCATTACGCGTTTAAAAAAAAACACAAAAATGAAAAAAATCTTTCCCTTTATTAGTAAACGCGATAACTTTTGCGCAAACCAATCAAAATACGCTTTTTGCGATTTTTTTTTTTTTACCAAACATATGTAGCATAAAACAAATTGGCCGAAAATGTTAAAAAATTTTGATTTTTACATTTTTTTGGGGGAATTTCATATAAAAAAAAGTGAAAAATATAGCTATTTTTGCAAAATTGACGCTATTTTTTTGTTTACAGCGCATGATCAAAAAATCGCACAGGTGATCAAATACCACCAAAAGAAAGCTCTGTTTGTGGGGAAAAAAAGGACGTCAAATTCGTTTAGGTACAGCGTCGCACGTCGCCGAATCGCAAAATAGGCCCTGGTCAGGAAGGGGTTAAAACTTCCGGGGCTTAAGTGGTTAATGACCAGGCCATTTTTTGCGATACAGCACTGGGTTACTTTAACTGACAACTGCGCTGTCGTGCGACACTGTTTTTATTTTTTTTTTGCGCTATAAACAAAAAAAGAGCGACAATTCTGAAAAAAAAAACTATATTTTTTACTTTCTGCTATATAACATTTTCAATAAAAAAAAAAAAAAATAAAATAAAATGTTTTCATCAGTTTAGGCCAATTTGCATTCTACTACATGTTTTTGGTAAAAAAAAATCCCAATAAGTGTATATTGATTGGTTTGCGCAAAAGTTATCGCGTTTACACATTAGGGGATAGATTTATGTCATTTTTAGTTATTTATTTATTTTTTACTAGTATTGGCGGCGATCTGTGGTTTTTAGCGGGACTGCGACATTGCGGCAGACAGATCGGACTCCTAACTGACGCTTTTGAGGGGACCAGTGACATTACTACAGTAATCAGTGCTAAAATGATGCACTGGTACTGTACTAATAGCACCAATTACAGCCTCAAGTCTTTTTGAGTATGATGCTACAAGCTTGACACACCTATTTTTGGGCAGTTTCTCCCATTCTTCTTTGCAGGACCTCCCAAGCTCCATCAGGTTGGACAGGGAGCGTCGGTGCACAGTTATTTTCAGATCTCTCCAGAGATGTTCAATTGGATTTAAGTCTGGGCTCTGGCTGGACCACTCAAGGAGATTCACAGAGTTGTCCCATAGCCACTCCTTTGTTATCTTGGCTGTGTGCTTAGGGTTGTTGTCCTGTTGGAAGATGAACCTCCGCCCCAGTCAGAGGTCCAGAGCGCTCTGAAGCAGGTTTTCATCAAGGAAGTCTCTGTACATTGCTGTATTCATCTTCCCCTTGATCCTGACAAGTCTCCCAGTCCCTGCTACTAAAAAACATTCCTACAGCATGATGCTGCCACCACCATGCTTCACTGTAGGGATGGTATTGGCCAGGTGATGAGCGGTGCCTGGATTCCTCCAGACATGACGCTTGCCATTAAGGCCAATGTGTTCAATCTTTGTTTCATCACCAGAGAATTTTGTTTCTCATGGTCTGAGAGTCCTTCAGGTAGCTTTTGGCAAACTTCAGGCGGGCTGTCATGTGCCTTCTACTAAGGAGTGGCTTCTGTCTGGCCACTTCTACCATACAGGCTATCGGGTTCTTGGTCACCTCCCTAAGTCCCTTCTCCCCCAATCGCTCAGTTTGGCCAGGCGGCCCGCTCTAGGAAGGGTCCTGGTGGTACAAACTTCTTCCATTTACGGATGAGGGTGGCCACTGTGCTCAATGGGACCTTTAATGCTGCAGAAATTTTTCTGTACTCTTCCCCAGATCTGTGCCTCATTACAATCCTGTCTCAGAGGTCTACAGACAATTCCTTGGACTTCATGGCTTGGTTTAGGCTCTGACATGCACATGAAACTGTAGTACCTTATGATTTGAACAGGCACACACCTGTCTATATGTCCATACAGCTGAATTTACCACAGGTGGACTCCAATTAAGTTGTAGAAACATCTCAAGGATGATCAGTGGAAACAGCATACACCTGAGCTCAATTTAGAGTGTCATAACAAAGGCTGTGAATACTTATGTACATGTGATTTTTTTAATGTTTTGTTATAGTTTGCAAACATCTTAAACAAACTTCTTTTACGTTGTCATTATGGGGTATCGTTTGTAGAATTATGAGGAAAATAATGAATTTATTCAATTTTGTAATAAGGCTGTAATATAACAAATCTAGACAGGAATAAAACCTAACAGGGGTTCTAACTCTTCATCCACTATTTCTAAAACAAAAAGAAACAATAAAATTGGCTATAGATACACAACAGCTTACCCACAACCTTGACATGTGTAGGCTTTTACATAACGTCACACGGTTCAATAAAGTTGAGTAACACTACTCTCCATGTGTCTTAAGATTTAAAGCAATAAAGCCTGAGGCCAAGATTTCTGTAATCTCCCAAGCTTCTCATTAATCCAGGTTATTGTACAGATAGTTATACCCCAGAATTTATAGCCACATGCGTAACTCGGTTACTGTAAAACAGTTACCATAAATGTGTCAAGGAAGATGTTGATTGATTAAGAGAATGATAGGAGGTGTGAAAGTATTTAGAACTTCTCCTTTTTAATTACAAAAAAACAGTCCCTTGATCACACAGTCCTGTAAATTTGTAACAGGGTGTTAGTCCCCATTGGTATTTGCCGCCACTAGATGTCCTTATTTTATTTGTCTGCAGTTGCTGTTAAGGAAAGTTCTTCCCTCTAGTGGTGGGACCAGTATAAGACTAAGGTGTCCTCGACTTTGGGCTCTAAGTGCCATCATGAGGAGGTATATGTCACAAATAGGACACCAAACTTATATGATATGTGTGGGCCTATTTGTGACATAGGAATGATATATATTTCACAACCAGTGTTATGGAGGGAAGGAGGAGAGTGGTGAGCAGGACTGGACCTGTGAGGAGGAACCCTTTTCACCATAGAGAAGATAAGCCAGTCACCAATTGTTATTGGGAATAAGGGCTTCTCGTGAATGATCTTGCAGGAGGAGAAGTTGTGTTAGCATCTATGTGATGGAGGACTCTATAAGTGGTGTAGACTAGTCTGACTTTGTCATGTAAAAGCTTAATGTGTCCCTGGAGGGCATGGGTCACCATGTATGTGTCCACTGTGACAGCCCTAGGAGTTTGGGCTATTTGTTTCCTGGACATGGAAAGCTGCAGCTGGACTTGTTGGGAGGCCACTGTCCTAAATTTTGGGTCCCTGTTTGCCCAAAGAGTTGAGGTAAACAATCTTGGATAACTCTGAACTGAAGAATGTCGGTGCACCAAGTACAGTATCTCACAAAAGTGAGTACACCCCTCACATTTTTGTGAAGATTTTATTACATCTTTTCATGTGACAACACTGAAGAAATGGCACTTTGCTACAATGTAAAGTAGTGAGTGTACAGCTTGTATAACAGTGTAAATTTGCTGTCCCCTCAAAATATCTCAACACACAGCCATTAATGTCTAAACCGCTGGCAACAAAAGTGAGTACACCTCTAAGTGAAAAAGGCCAAATTGGGCCCAAAGTGTCAATATTTTGTGTGGCCACAATTATTTTCCAGCACTGCCTTAACCCTCTTGGGCATGGAGTTCACCAGAGCTTCACAGGTTGGCACTGGAGTCCTCTTCCACTACTCCATGAAGACATCACGGAGCTGGTTGATGTTAGAGACCTTACGCTCCTCCACCTTCTGTTTGAGGATGCTCCACAGATGCTCAATAGGGTTTAGGTCTGAGGACATGCTTGGCCAGTCCATTACCTTTACCCTCAGCTTCTTTAGCAAGGCAGTGGTTCTCTTGGAGGTGTATTTGGAGTTGTTATCATGTTGGAATACTGCCCTTCGGCCCAGTCTCCAAAGGGAGGGGGATCATGCTCTGCTTTAGTATGTCACAGTACATGTTGGCATTTATGGTTCCCTCAATTAACTGTAGCTCCCCACTGCCGGCAGAACTTGTGCAGCCCCAGACCATGACACTCCCACCACCATGCTTGACTGTAGGCAAGACACCCTTGTCTTTGTACTCCTCACCTGGTTGCCGCCACACACGCTTGACACCATCTGAACCAAACAAGTTTATCTTGGTCTCTTTAGACAACAGGACATGGTTCCAGTAACCCATGTCCTTAGTCTGCTTGTCTTCAGCAAACTGTTTGCAGGCTTTCTTGTGTATCATCTTTAGAAGAGGCTTCCTTCTGGGAAGACAGCCATTAAGACCAATTTGATGCAGTGTGGGACATATGGTCTGAGCACTGACAGGCTGACCCCCCACCCCTTCAACCTCTACAGCAAAGCTGGCAGTACTCATACGTCTATTTCCCAAGACAACCTCTGGATATGATGCTGAGCAAATTCATTCAACTTCTTTGGTCAACCATGGCGAGGCCTGTTCTGAATGGAACCTGTCCTGTTAAATCACTGTATGGTCTTGGCCACCATGCTGCAGCTCAGTTTCAGGGTCTTGGCAATCTTCTTATAGCATAGGCCATCTTTATGTAGAGCAACAATTCTTTTTTTCAGATCCTCAGAGAGTTCTTTGCCATGAGGTGCCATGTTGAACTTCCAGTGACCAGTATGAGAGAGTGAAAGCGATAACTCCAAATTTAACACACCTGCTCCCCATTCACACCTGAGACCTTGTAACACTAACGAGTCACATGACACCGGGGAGGGTAAATTGCTAATTGGGCCCAATTTGGACATTTTAACTTAGACATTAATGGCTGTGTGTTGAGTTATTTTGAGGGGACAGCAAATTTACAGTTATACAAGCTGTACACTCACTACTTTACATTGAAGCAAAGTGTCATTTCTTCAGTGTTGTCAGATGAAAAGATAGAACAAAATATTTACAAAAATGTGAGGGGCGTACTCACTTTTGTGAGACACTGTATATCCGTTTTTGTGGCAGTGTTGAATTGTAAGTCCGTTAACTTGCTGCATGTTTTCACTGGCAAGTTGTACACTTGCAGAGCACTTGAAGCACAAGTTCTAGTTGACACTTTTCCAAATTGTAGCAAATTTGTGTGGCAAGTCTCTAGCAAGAGCAAAGTTGCATTGAAGAGGCTACAGCAAGACCTCTGCAAGTCTATAGCATGAAAATTTAGCCACAGTGACCCCTGTGGTGGGATGACTATTGCACAGCATAACTGAACCAGAACTTGCAGCAGACTTATGCCTCGTTTCCACTGAGCGGAACGGTTCGGGTCGGTACAATTTGGAAGTTAGAATGGTCCGGTCTATTCAGGTGAGCGTTTCCACTGCAAGTCGGGCCACCATGGACCATGCGGAGTTTACACCAAATGAGGTGTTTGTTTTGCTCTTTCATTTGACGTGAGCATTGAAGTTTTCCTGTCCGCCAATCAGTGGAATCTATTGTGTGACGCCAGTAGCTCCACCCTAACCGAACCGTTCCATTTCCTATGGCCCTACATCTGAAGCAGGACCAGGAATGGAGCGGTTTGGTTCGGTTGTATGGACCACTTTCACAATGGAAACACTTAAATTAGCGTACCGTACCGAACTGACCCGAACCGATCCGCTCAGTGGAAACGAGGCATTACAGAATGTTTCCAAAGAAAGTTGATATGGATTCATGAAATATGGATTTACTGTAATTGAGCAACAAACTTGTGAAGCATGGCAGGTCTAGCAATAGCTTAGCAAGTCTTTTTTAAACTTGCAGCACAATTGCTTGCTATCTGGGCTACCCCCGTGTGGTGATTTCAAGCTATCAGGAAATTAAAGATCTCTCATATGGCAAGTCTTCATCGTGTTTCTGTTCCCTTTGACAGCCCTGACCGTTTGGCATATTCGATCCTTGGACATGGATAGCTCCAGCTGGACTTGTTGGAAGGCCACAGTGTGGTCCAGATTTTGGATCCCCGTTTCCCCAAGGATCAGACATAAATAGTTCTGAGTTGAGGGAAACAATCTTGGATAGCCCTGAACTCAAGCATGTAGGTGCACAAAGTAATATCTGTTCTGCTTGAGTTGGATCTCTGGAAAAAGGGTAGGTGCTCTGCGTGGTGGTATGCAGTGCTGCAGTATCCCAGATAGCAAGGATAACTTGCCACAAATTTGTGGCAATGTTAAATCGGTAGTCTGTTAACTTGCTACATGTTTTCACTGGCAAGTTGTACACTTGCAGAGCACTTGAAGCATAAGTTCTAGTTGACACTTTTCCAATTTGTAGCAAATTTGCATGGCAAGTCTCTAGCAAGAACAAAGTTGCAGTGGTGAGTCTACAGCAAGAGCTCTGCAAGCAGCATGAAATTTTAGCCACAGTGACCCCTGTGGTGGGATGACTATTGCACAACATAACTGAACCAGAAATTGCAACAGACTTACAGAATGTTTGCATAGAAAGTAGATCTGGAGTCATGCAAAGCGGGCTTGCTGCAAATGTGCAACAAACTTGTGAAGCAAGGCAGGTCTAGCAATAGCTTAGCACGTCTTTTACAAACTTGCAGCACAATTGCTTGCTATCTGGGATGGTGCAACTGGGTTTTCCCACCATCACCTGAAATACACTACCAACCTTGTCATCTTGATGGCCTTAGTGCTGTAGAGCTATCCCTGGATAGTAGCCTAAAACTACCAGGAAAAGAAAGGTCTCTCATACTGCAAGTTTTCCAGAGATAGTTTTGAAGCTGTGGAGAGGTGAACCCAGTCTGCCTGATTAGGAAGATAGCTGTAAAGGAGGATTTGGTTTAGCAATCTGCTGGAAGGGGCAATTACAAATTGTTGTCAAATTTTTGGGTTAGAAATAAAATGGTACCATATGTGTGTGAAAGATAATGTAAACATAAAGATCTAATGTATGTTCTTGACACTCATTAGAACTGAGGAAACTGCTTGGATATGCAGGGAAACGTCTTCAGTGTTACAGAACAAGTACAATTAAATGTGACCAGTAGGGATGATCGAACTTTTCAAAAGTTCGGTTCGGCCAGAACATCCGTACTTCCCGAAAGTTCAGCCCGGATTTCAGAACCCCATTGAAATCAATGGGACCCGAACTTCGGTAATCAAAAAACACAATTTTGAAGCCCTATAACCCAATAAATGCCCCTAAAAAGTGCCTAGGGTTCTGGGTCATGCCCCAGGGACTATTAATCACACAAAAAAAAGTTCTTAAAAATTGTCATTTTTGATAGAGAGCCAATTATTGAAAAAAATTAAAAAAAAATAAAGATGTGGATTTAATATCTGGGGGGTCTAAAAAGTGTACCTGTGAAGTTTCAGCTCTGTAGCATGTCTGGAACCATAAAAAAAAGATTGTTTGTATTATGTCATTTATAGAACAGGGATATGGCTTCGCTATTTTCACACCTATATATGTGTAATATAAAGTGTAAAAGAGCACTCTAACTACACTAGATATCCCTTTCCTGACACTAATAAATGCTAAATGACACTTTTGAAGCAAATTTAACAGAACTGCTTCCACTCTCTTCCATGTCCCTGTATTACAATGCTAGGAATTTGCCGGGGGGCGTATTCACTAATGATTGGCCTAGGGACCCCCTAGTCACTCCAATCACATTCCTAGCATTCTCCTGCCCCCTCAATTGGATTTTACTAATGGTTCTGGTCCAATCACGGGCTTTTAAAGCCCACTTCCTGACCCATTGCATTTTGGCCGGTTCTGGTTTCCCAAATTCCTAACTTTTTCAGCAAAAAGTTCTAAATTCGGCCAAACCTCGAACAGCCAATGTTCGGGTCGAACCAATGGTTGACCCGAACTGTTCGATCATCCCTAGTGACCAGTACTACTATCTATACCAGTGATCTCCAAACTGTGGCCCCGGGTTCGGATGTGAACCTTTGTTTGCCTTTATCCAGCCCTTGAGAAACCCCCCCCCCCCCCACTGACCTCAACAATGGGGCACTATTTCTCCTATTGACACCAAGGATGGTGCACTTTTCCTCCCACTGACACCAAGGAGGGAGCACTATTCCTCCCACCGACACCAAGAATGGGGCACTATTCCACCCATTAATACCAATAATGGGGCACTATTCCTGCCACTGACACCAATGATGGGACACTATTCCTCCCAAAGAAACCAATGATGGAGCACTATTATTTCCAATGACACCAATTATGGGGGACTATTTTTTCCAGTGCCCCACCAACAATGGGGCACAATTCCTCCAACTGATACCAATGATGGGGCATTATTCCTCCCACTGACACCAATGTTGGAGCCCTATTTCTCCCACTGAAACTAATGATGGGGGGAGCTATTATTTCCAATTAGGGGGCATTATCATTTCCACTGACACAAGCGATGGGGCATCATTCCTCCCACTGACACCAACGATGGGACTCTATTCCTCCAATTACTACCCGTGATGGGTCACTATTCCTCCCACTGATACCAGCAATGCCGTGTTTATTCCCACTGACACCAGAATAATTTCTACTTCCAATTGCCACAGTCCAACCTCCCTAAAGTCTGAAGTACATGTAGTACTGCCCCCTTGAGGACTGCTGGATAATACACTCTCGGGTCCCCCTGGGTTACCGGTACCTACTGCAGCATGCACAATTTAACTCTTTACACTCTGGCTCAGTCAATGAACAGTCTAGGGCAGAGATGGCGAACCTTGGCACCCAAGATGTTTTGGAACTACATTTCCCATGATGCTCAGCTACACTGCAGAGTACATGAGCACCATAGGAAATGTAGTTCCAATTTATCTGGGGTGCCAAAGTTCACCATCACTGGTCTAGGGGATGTAGTTGTTTTTGTGGTTTTATTTAAATTAGGGATGGGAGAATGGAAGAGTGGGATACTCCAGAATTGAACTATTCACGTAAGGTGAGGACTTCTGTTTGTAGATGCAGCCAGGCTGCTGATTCACCTTGCCACTTAGATGAACTTTAGGATTAAGTTTCTGAGTAAATGACTTGATTGAGTAACTATCTTCAGGGTACTCGACTAGCACCCCCTTTCACTCCACCAGCTGACACCCGTCCTCTGACTATATTACTCCGGGGTGGCCCTGGTGACACTGATCTAGAGAGTGAAATTTTTGCCCATTCTTCTTTGCAAAATAGCTCAATCTCTGACAGATTGGATGGAGAGCGTCTGTGAACAGCAATTTTCAAGTCTTGCCACAGATTCTCAGTTGGATTTAGGTCTGGACTTTTACTGGGCCATTCTAACACATAAATAGGCTTTGACGTAAATCATTCCATTGTAGCTCTGGCTGAATGTTTGGGGGTCCTGCTGGAAGGTGAACCTTCGCCCCAGTCTCAAGTATTTTGCAGACTCTAACAGGTTTTCTTCTACGATTGCCCTGTATTTCGCTCCATCAATCTTCCCATCTAGTCTGACCAGCTTCTCTATCCCTGCTGAAGAAAAGCATCCCTACAAAATGATGCTGACACCACCATGTTTCATGGTGGAGATGGTGTGTTTAGGATGACTTGTAGTGTTAGTTTTCTACCACTCACAGGGTTTTTCTTTTTGGTCACCAGGGTCATTTTTGGCCTCATCTGACCAGAGCGCCTTCTTCCACATGTTTGCCTTGTCCCCCACATGGCTTCTTGCAAACTGCAAATGGGTCTTCTTATTGCTTTCTTTCAATAATAGCTTTCTTCTTGCCATTTTTCCATAAATGCCACATTTGTAGAGTGCACAACAAATAGTTGTCCTGTGGACAGATTCTCCCACCTGAGCTGTGGATCTCTGCAGCTCCTCCAGAGTTACCATGGGCCTCTTCGCTGCTTCTCTGAATAATGCTCTCCTTGCTCGGCGTGTCAGTTTAGGTGAACAGCCAGGTCTTGGTAGGTTTGAAGTTGTGCCATACTCTTTTCATTTTCAGATGATAGATTGAACAGTGCTCCATGAGATGTTCAAAGCTTGGGATATTTTTTATAGAACCTAACCCTGCTTTAAACTTCTCCACAACTTTATCCCTGACCTGTCTGGTGTGTTCCCTGGCCTTCATGATGCTGTTCGTTCACTAAGGTTCTCTTTAACAAACCTCTGAGGGCTTCAAAGAACAGCTGTATTTATACTGAGATCAAATTACACACAGGTGGACTCTATTTACTATTTAGGTGACTTCTGAAGGCAATTGGGGTTCCACTAGATTTTAGTTAGGGGTATCAGAGTAAAGGGGACTGAATACAAATGCTCACCACACTTTTCAGATGTTTATTTGTAAAAAAAATAATAAAAACCATTTATAATTTTCCTTTCACTTCACAATTATGTGCCACTTTGTTGTGGTCTATCACATAAAATCCCAATAAAATAAATTTACGTTTTTGTTTGTAACATGAAACAATGTGGAAAATTTCAAGGTGTATGAACATTTTGTCAAGGCACTGTATGCATTCCTATTGTTCATGTCTCGGGTAGTTTTCTGAGAAAACCCGAAATTTGGTGACGAAAGCATGACTTTTCTTCATACTAAATTCATGAAATTCTTTAATTCACAGATTTGCTTTAGGGGCTTCAAACCGCATATCTTCAGTTCTCCTAGATAAAGGTTTCATGTTTTTGTGGAATTTGTAGTATGTCCACTTTTACTGGGAGATTTTCAGATGATGGTAGATATGGACATATCATGCAAACGTAAAATCCAGCGGGGTGCGTTAAATCATTGATTAAGTGGTGTGAGTAATATGGGGAGTGTATACTCTGTAAAGGTCACACTCTTCATCGATAAGATCAGGCCATGCGGTGATTTCCCTTAGAAAGACTTTCCCAAAAGCCTGAGGCATAAAGCACGATAATCGTTATAGATGCTGTACTGTAAACAGCCACGGTATAATGTCATCTGAAGGTATTAGTGTGTAAAGCAGATTATACTTGTGTAATCAAACATGCCTGCACACCCACTTTCAATAACAAGGAGAAAAATAAATATAATCCAATATTTATTAAGATTACTACTGCTAACAGTAAAACATTTTCTCTGAACATCCAAGCATTGGTCGGTAAAGATTAACCTATAGTGCCTGTAGCCTGGTGTGAGAACTAATTTTTACAGTTTTTCTCCATGTATTCTAAATCTGACTGCCTGAAGCATGCCTGACTTTTGTGTGCCTGACTACTAGTGATGAGCTTGAGCGTATTCGAACAAGGATCCAAACCCACGTATGGGAGGCTATCAGGAAGCTGTCCAAACATTAATAATAAAAAGCCAGGGGGCCAGCACTCCAATATGGAGAAATGTCAACTGGTACAACTTGTAAAGGACCGGTCACCCACTCACCTGTTAGGGTGGGGTACCTCAACAATTGATCATGAATAACTGAAAATAAAAAAACAACAGGAGGTCGCAGACCGACCACCCTACAGGTAGTTGTATATGAGGACCAACCCCGGTATTACTGAATTAAAATAACTTTATTATGATACAAAAATAATCAATAAAATTGGCTAAGTGGCCGTAAACCCTCCAAACACCACTATGAAAAAAATGGACAACGTTGTCACCTTAAAAACACACAAGGGCCAAGACATCCAATACATGCATACCAACACAACACTACATTTTTATGGACTAGATTGGAACTGTATACACTCAAGGATGTGGGTGACAGCCTTCCTGCACGTCCGGGGCTTAGGAAGGCAGGTCAACTACACATAATGTGAATAGACTAATTTCCAAAGACCACCTAGTCCTAGGTGTACAACAGGGGGAGGGAAGGGGGAACTCAATCACTGGCTGACTGCCTAACTACAGTGAAGTAGACTTAGATGGACTGTCATTCATAGTACCCCTCCATGGGGACAAGAGAGATGGCGCGAGTGAAGGTGGACTTGGAAGGTGGAGAGTATGGCTGTCACTTGGCTTGGAGGATGGCCATAGAAGATTTCAATTTGATCTGGTATGCACGAAAGAGCACAGTTCACCCTACTTATACTACAGCATTGAACCACTGTCATGGTTTAGTCAAAGCATGCTTCCTTTTTGTGCAGTTCAATATAGCGCTGTTAAAGGTGGACTTTAGGAATTAGTCTATTCACATGATGTGTAATTGACCTACCTCCTTAAACCTGGTACGGGCAGGAAGGCTGTTTGATGGTATGTATGAATTGGATGTCTGGGACCTTGTATGTTTTTAAGGTGACTACATTGTCAGTCTTTTTAGTAGTGGTGTTTGGAGGGTTTACGGCCACTTGGCCAATTTTTTTGATTATTTATTTATCATAATAGAGTTTTTTCAGTTCCGTAATACCGTGGTTGGTCCTCATTTACAACTACTTGCGGGGTGGTCCGTCTGCGACCTCCTGTTGTTTTTTGTTTTAAGTTTATCAGGAGGCTGTCACCTGTAAGGGCCGGCCATCAGCAGCCGAGGCATTCCCCACCATGCACATATAGATGCCCCTTGTATACATGCCACTGTAGGGCAGGAAATGCCCCAGCCGCATATAATTAGCCCTTACAGGTTAAAGCTTCCTGGTGGATTCACACACATGGGTAAGGAACCTATTCAGAACACATTCAAACTCAATGCTACTGACTAGGTGCTAGGTGTGTGACTTGTGTGCCATCTCCAGATCTCCAGATTCTATAAATGGGGGACTTGATAATCTGCAACCAAGGCCCTATCCATATGCCAATTGTTGCTTGCCAAGTAGTTTCACCTGGAGCTAGAATATTGTCGCTGCATGGGTTAAGTGCTGCATGCTTTCAAAGCAGAGGCTCCTGGGGCAGGATAAAAAATTAAGAGTAGCAGGTAATTAGTGGTGGGAGCTTCCTTTATAGAGGACCCTTCCCTACAGAAAATTGCAATAATACATATTATTAAAAAACTAAAAAATTCATGTAATTGTGCACTAGCCTTATTAAAGGCTTTAGGAGGTGCTCATTTTGTAATGCACAAATTTTTTATAACCTCTTTATTTTACTATATGTTATGTCTTTATTTGTTTAAGCACTGTTTTTTCAAAATGTAACTAATTATTGGTATTATTTAGCAGCGCTATCACATAGGTTTATCAATACATATTATTACCACCATTTTGAAAATTTGCCTCCCCTAGCTTGCAATATTGTTGTATTGGTGCATAGCATACGACACTACATTACATTTTTTACAGTTTTTGCAAAAGATAAAAAAGCCTTCCCCAAGATCTCGTGAGTTTTTGGCGGGAAAGTTTTTTTTTTTTTTACAAAAAATGAGTTTACAACCTAACTGCCACTTTGCTATTACGTTAAACCCCTGGTGACCAACCTTTGGCCCTTTGGCACTTTTTCTAATCCGTGTTTCCTTATTGCCTTGCTATAGTACTGATTTTTTGCAGTCTCATGTATTAGTTCTTCAGTCTACAGCTGAAGCATGTCCTCAGTCTCCAACAACACCTACTGTCTCCACCATCTCTTGTACAGTGCCCCCAGTTTCTGACCATGTCTTATATCATAAATAAAAACAAGCTGCGCTACCAATGAAATTAGTGCTATTGACCACAAAAATAACTATATATTGAGTGCGATAGTCCGTGAATAAGTCCTTATATCCAAATCCAGAAAGAATATATAATTATTTCTGAGTTGTGCTATTGACCACAAAAAACAACTATAAGTTGAGTGCAATAGTCCGTAGATATGTCCTTATATCCAAATCCAGAAAAATATTTTTAGTTCATTCGATGCGCTATAGTGCAAATGAAAGTCCACTAGTTATACAGACTGCTTACCAGAATGTCGTATGTAATATGCCAAATTCAAAGATGTATACTTCCAGAATCCAATGTATTTCAGCCTCAGACCACACAGTAGATTCAACAGGCATATACCACGTACATGTAAAGAATGGTAGAAAATCCCATAGCGTAATACTGTATTTATATACTACAAGGTGCATATATCACAAATATTACACACAGCAGTGTTTGATGTTTTAAGGAAAGACAGGGAGGTTGATTTACTAAATGCAAATCTACTGTGCATTGTAAGGTGCAGTTGCTCCAGAGCCTATTAAAGGAGGTAAAGCTTCATTTCGCAAAAAATACCCAATCACATGAAAGGAAAATAAGAAAAACAGTATTTTGCTTGCACATGATTGGATGATAGAAATCAGCAGAGATTTTCCTCATTTACTAAGATCTAGAGCAACTGCACTTGCAGTACACATTGTATTTGCCTTTAGTAAATCAACCCCTAAAGAGTTTTAGGCCCTTTTTTATATGGGCATTCACTTCTGTGCATTTATACCTCCCTACCCCTGGGTCCAACCTGGTCCCCTGAGAAAAAAAGACATAAGGGGATTTGTTCCCTTCCATTTAGGTGGATCGGTGGGTAGTTTGGTGTAAATGTACAGCGTAGTTCACTCATGGCCACCTATAGAGCAGAGTGGGCTCTGTCCATGTCTGCAGAAATTGAATGGACACGGATGTGTCATCCGCCCGACCTGCTCCAATCAGCAGTGGTGTTCTGTCAAATAGTGCATCCTCTCGGATAATGCCTCTGATCTATTGATCAGCTGGTGTGACGTTAACACTGTGCAGATGATCGGAGGCATATCCGACAATCTGCAAAGTGTGGAAGGAGAATCTAATTGCCAGATCCTGCCTCGCTCTCTCTGCCCATGCGTGAGAGACTCAAGTGCCGGAATCCACCCTGCAACACACTCAAATCCGCACTTCAAGATCTGCCCTGCAACACACCCAAATCTGCCCAACAATAATAGTATTTCGCCTGTGACTGGTCTGGGGCTTTGCTCAAGTGAGAGCTCAAGGGAGAGCGAGGCAGAATCTGACAATTAAATTCTCCCTCTGCGCTTTGCAGATTGTCGGATAATGCCTCTGACCATCTGCTTATGCGCAGTGTTGGCGTCACGCCAGCTGATCAATAGATCAGCTGGAGTGACATTACATACTGCGCATGCGCAGATCTCGTCTGAGGTAGTATCTGACAAGATGCACTATTCAACAGAACAAGG
The DNA here is from genome assembly GCF_965119305.1 of Pelophylax lessonae. NCBI lineage: Eukaryota > Metazoa > Chordata > Amphibia > Anura > Ranidae > Pelophylax > Pelophylax lessonae. The sequence goes on along the minus strand of NC_138778.1, from coordinate 48,155,678 downwards.
GGGTCTATGTGCTGATCCCTTGCTGATCTAAACGGAATCCACCCCCTGTGAAAAAGGTCTAAAGTTATATTATTTCATAGAGGGTGAATTTTCAATACAGTACTTTTGGGTTAATAAACACTAATATACTGTATGTGGTTGGGAATTTACTGATATTTTTGATTGATTACGTTTTACACTTTAAATATTTAAAATTAAAATTACAGCAAACCATTATATTTCCCATTTAAATATAATTTTGAAACAAGACTCTATAGAATTGCCTTGCCCCTGGGCCTAGAGCACTTCCGTGGTATACTTCCTGCTACCCTGTTGCTAGACGTAATCCCAGAAGAGCTGAGTTTCTACTTTCTAAAACCAGTCAGTTAAGAAAATTTATAGAATCAGCCTTTCCTGTAAATGCACTGCTCTAGAAGTCAAAAGGAAGCCATGGTAGGTCTATACAAAGCTGCTTATGTAAAATCACTAAGGAACTGCATCTCTAAAGAGAAAACAGAAACCATCAGCATTGTGAATTTCCCTAAAACTGATAAATAGAGAAAAGTACTGCACGGTAATTTTACTTTTCAGGCTGCGTATCATTACAAGTGTAGCACCCTCCTAGGTAGGTGCTAGTGAGAGAGTATAGTTTTTGGCTCTATCTGCCTATCAGAGGAGCTGCAGGCAAATCTATATTGCTCTCTGCCTACTAGAGAGCAGGGTCTGTTAGTGAGGTCTGCTCATTGTGCTCAGTATGCGATTCATTATGTCTAGAGAGTGTTTCACACTGGTCCAATAGGGAGGCATGTTGAACAGTGGGAGGAAACCTGACAAATGTATGCATAGGCCTTGGTACAGTCCTGGTGATTGGCAGGGGCAGGACTCCTCGGTGCATTTTGGGATACTGTATAAAAGCCAGGAGCACATGTGCTGCGGGGTCTTTGGCTGGAGAGTCCCGGAGGGAGGGGGGCGGCGTCCTCCTCCTCTGTAGCAGTGGCACGTGGCCTCAGGAGGTCATCCTGAGGGCCAGAAGAACAGAGCTGAACCCAGAGGTCCAGGAGAGCTGACTGAGGGGGAGACACTGGAGACCCTAGAAAAACAGTATTGTGAGTACAGGGGCTCGTGTTGAGGGGCCTGACCTGAGGAGGGCCACCCCAACATTAGGATAGTCAGTGGACGGGTGTCGGCAGTCAAGAAAGAGGTTACTGAGGAGACTGTCCTAAAGATAACCTAAGTTCATCAAGTCATCTTAGGAAAGAGACTTAAAGCTAAATTCACTTCAGTGGCAAGGTGGATCAACAGCCTGGCTGTACCGAGAGATAGAAGTCCTCCAATATTGTGCAAAGTTAATTCGGAGTATCCCACTATTCCCTTTTCCCAACCCTAATTCATAATAAAACCCAAAAAACAACTACATACCCCTGGACTGATTATTGGATGAGCCAAAGAGGAAACGAGAGAGACTGTGCATGTCAAGGTTGCTAACTAAGGGGGACCCGTAAGTGTGAAATCTGGCAGTCCTTAAGGGGGCAGTGCTACACAAGTTAAAGCTGAATTCCGGACTAAGCAAATATTGTCTAAATATAGGAAATCTCTCAAACTAACAGAATGCCCATGGGACTTTTAAAGGAGGTATGTCAAAAAACAGTCCAATATTAAAAGATCGCACAATTTTTATTCACAATGTACATGTAATTGTAAAAAAACATCCAAGCAAATGTGTAAATGATTAAATATATTAAAAATACATGAATAAACAGTATGTATAGAAAGCATTGTATAACATTGTTGTAAACACAATGAGGATGCTCAAGCTATGTCATGAATCCCAACACATTTTGTGAAGCAACGTTCACTTCTTCAGGAGATAATATTGAAGCCAATCAAAGTATTTACAGAGAGACATTGTCATTAGTATAATATACACTACCGTTCAAAAGTTTGGGGTTACCCAGACAATTTCATGTTTTCCATGAAAACTCAGACTTTTATTCATCAAATGAGTTGCAAAATGAATAGAAAATATAGTCAAGACATTGACAAGGTTAGAAATAATGATTTTTATATGAAATAATAATTTTGTCCTTCAAACTTTCCTTTTATCAAAGAATTCTACTTTTACAGCAATTACAGCCTTGCATACCTTTGGCATTCTAGCTGTCAATTTGTTGAGGCAATCTGAAGAAATTTCACCCCACGCTTCCTGAAGCACCTCCCACAAGTTGGATTGGCTTGATGAGCACTTCTTACGTACCATACAGTCAAGCTGCTCCCACAACAGCTCAATAGGGTTGAGATCTGGTGACTGCACTGGCCACTCCATTACAGACAGAATACCAGCTGTCTGCTTTTTCCCTAAATAGTTCTTGCATAGCTCGGAGGTGTGCTTTGGGTTATTGTCCTGTTGTAGGAAGAAATTGGCCCCAATCAAGCGCTGTCCACAGGGTATGGCATGATGTTGCAAAATGGAGTGATAGCCTTTCTTATTCAAAATCCCTTTTACCTTGTACAAATCTCCCACTTAACCAGCACCAAAGCAAGCAGCCCCAGACCATCACATTACCTCCACCATGCTTGACAGATGGTGTCAGGCACTCCTCTGGCATCTGTTCACTTGTTCTGCATCTCACAAATGTTCTTCTGTGTGATCCAAACACCTCAAACTTTGATTTGTCTTTCCATAACACTTTTTTCCAATCTTCCTCTGTGTTCTTTTGCCCATCTTATTTTTTTCCTTTTCTTTGCCAGTCTCAGATATGGCTTTTTCTTTGCCACTCTGCCTAGAAGGCCAGCATCCCAGATTCGCCTATTTACTGTGGAAGTTGAAACTGGCGTTTTGTGGGTACCATTTAATGAAGCTGCCGGTTGAAGACCTGTGAGACGTCTATTTCTCAAACTAGAGACTCTAATGCACTTGTCCTCTTGCTTAGTTGTGCATCAGGGCCTCCCACTTCTCTTTCCATTCTGGTTAGAGCCCATTTGTGCTGTTCTCTGAAGGGAGTAGTACACGCCGTTGTAGGAAATCCTCAGTGTCTTGGCAATTTCTCACATGGAATAGCCTTCATTTCTCAGAACAAGAATAGACTGTCGAGTTTCAGAAGAAAGTTCTCTTTTTCTGGCCATTTTGAAAGTATAATCGAACCAACAAATGCTGATGCTCCAGATACTCAACTGGCTCAAAGGAAGGCCCGTTTTATAGCTTCTCTAATCAGCACAACAGTTTTCAGTGCTAACATAGCTGCACAAGGGTTTTGTAATCATCATTTAGCCTTTTAACAGGATTAGCTAACACAATGTACCATTAGAACACAGGAGTGATGGTTGCTGGAAATGGGCCTCTGTAAACATATGTAGATATTCCATTAAAAATCAGCCGTTTCCAGCTAGAATAGTCATTCATCACATTAACAATGTCCAGACTGTATTTCTGATTAATTTAATGTTTTCTTCATTGAGGAAAACAGTGCTATTCTTTCAAAAATAAAGACATTTCTAAGTGACCCCAAACTTTTGAATGGTGGTGTAATTAAACTGAAAAAAGGATATACAGTAAAACCTTGGATTGCAAGCATAATTCATCTCGGAAACATGCTTGAAATCCAAAGCACTCTTATATCAAAGCAAATTTTACCATAGGAAATAATTTAAACTCAGATGATTCATTCCAAAACCATTTATTCATAAATCCTTCGGTTTATAGTCCATATAAAAAGATTATAGCAATGTGACAGGTTGTTTAACCATAAAATGTCCATCCACAAATGTCTCCATAAGGGGATTAGAAGAAAAATCAAGCAGGAGCTACAGAGTATAAAAGAGAAGAGAGGTGCATCTTAGGGCTCTTTCACACGGCCGCTCCGCTGTTCTTGTCCGCTGCGGGACTTTTTCTTTTTTCACGGAGCGGATGACATTTGTGTCATCCGCTCCGTATGCCCGCATATCATATCATCCGTTTGCGGATGATATGCGGACATATTGTAAGTCTATGGGCATTGCGGATGTCAGCGGATGACACCGCTGACATCCGATTTTCCTTCCTTTCCGTTTTTTGAACGGAACAAAAATAGGGTTCTGTTCCGTTCCAAAAAACGGAACAGAACTGAAAGGAAGAAAATCGGATGTCAGCCGATGGTATTCCGCTGACATCCGCAGTGCCATAGACTTACATTATGTCCGCAAATCATCCGCAAAAAAATAGGATGATTTGCGGACACACGGATCGCCCGTGTGAAAGGGCCCTAAGTGTAGCAATATGGTTACATTTAATGAAGGTTCAACATTTAGCAACTCACATAGTTGACGATTAAAAGAGGCACATCTAAGAATGCAGGCATCCGGTGTAAATATGCCCAAATAGACCGTCTTCCGCACTGCTGGCAGTCTGCAGTTGTGACGGGGAAGACTACGCTGAAGTAGAGCCATCTGAAAGCGAGGTTGAAGCGCTTGTGGAACGCAGTGCGGAAGGAATGACATTGATGGCGGTGGAAGTGCAGAGGAAGGTCTAGCTTTTTCCCGGATGCCTGCATACTTAGATGTGCCTGTTTTAATCATGAACCATGTGAGTTACTAAATGTTGTACCTTTATTAAATGTAACCATATTGCTACACCTAGAGGCACCTCTCCTCTCTTTCATACTCTGTTGTGACGTAACGCTGCTTGTATAGCAAGACATCGCTTGTTTATCAAGTCTAAATGTATAAATAAATGTTGCTTGTCTTGCAAAACGCTCTCAAACCAAGTTACTCTTTTACTGTACAGTACAAAGTATTCCCCATTACAAAAATGAATGAGTATAGTGATAAGAACATACATACATACATACATACACACTAACCGATATACAACATTTAATGGCAGGAACATCACTGGCTGAATATGGAGTGCACAAAAGAGCATCATCAGATAAGTCTTGCGGGGTTGTGGAGGGGGCAGGAGGCCACACACCAAGGACGATGTAGCCGAAACCACAGGATGGGGCCAGCTTAACATAGTAAATGGCTAAAACCATAAGTGTGAAAAACGTGTGAAAAAAACAATAAGAATATCAAGTAGGATGGTATCCATGTCAACACCACCAAGTGCTCTGACAGTAAAGAACCCTCTATGCAGATTAAACCACTTCCAATTTTAGAGAATGGCCGCGTGTCTTTTTAAACTATCTTAGCATAAACATATCCTAGTGGTGTGACTCAGGACACTTGCGGCAGTAGGTATTGGCGAGTTTCTACAAGAGTTGTCAATTTCTGGTGTCTACAACTGGAGCACTAAGCTGAGGCTCCCTTTTATCGTAGAACTGAGATTTCTCTGTCTTTTTGTATGGGATGTCAACACCACAGTCTATCCAGATCTAGACTGATCCATATTGCCAACATAGCGTACTTGAACTTCTAGATCTAGGACCCTCCCTGCCCCCCCCCCCCCCCACATACACACACACGCTATTTTCCTATTGTTACTATTGTTTTGTGTTTGTCTGATTCTTTTCCTTGCTTTATGAGTGGTTTGGCGGCTATGGCACCCACGTTTCTTCTGTGTTAGTCCTTTGTTTTTTGTTTTTTGTGTTGCTGTTTGTTCTGTTTAGTTGTTGACACCTGCAAGATGATATCTTTGTTACAGCTGCAAGCTCAAGTGCATACACGTGCTCTCCATTGAGTTCCTCAAAAGAACTCATTATACACCTGTGCCTTGCCCTTGTCCTTGACTCCTCCTTGTTTTTATGTTGGACGCTCTCTCATGGTGCTCCAAAAAGCACAGATTATTTTTGGAAAGTGAGGGGGGTCTTATTGACCATGCAAAGAAACAGGTGGTGATTTTGTTTTAAAAAAGACATTAACCACTTGCCGACCGCCCCACACAGATTTACTGTGGCAGGGCGGCTCGACTGCGCATAATCACATACATGTGATACATACGTGATTATGTGCACACGGTCTTGGCGGCATGTGTGCGCCGCCGGAGCCGCGCTCCCACTGTGGTTAGACACAGCAGGAGCCAGACAGCGGGAGGAGCGATGTCAACTAGGGATGATCGAACGGTTTGGGTCGACCATCGGTTCAACCCGAAAATTGACTGTTCGAAATTCGGCCGAATTCCAAACTTTTTGCTAAAGAAGGTCGGAATTCGGCAACCAGAACCGACCAAAATGCAATGGGACAGGAACTGGGCTTTAAAAGCCCGTGATTGGACCAGAAACATTAGTAAAAGCCAATTGAGGGGGCAGGAGGATGCTAGGAATGTGATTGGAGTGACTAGGGGGTCCAGAGGCCAATCAGTAGTGAATACGCCCCCCAGTATATAACATAGCCCCGCCAAATCTCTAGCACTGTAATACAGGGGCTGTGGAAGAGAGTGGAAGCAGTTCTGTTACTCCTGCTTCAAAAGTGTCATTTAGCAATTATTAGTGTGAGGAAAGGGATATCTAGTGTAGTTAGGGTACTATTTTCCACTATAGTTAGATTCAATAATCTAGTTTCTGTAGGGAAAGTGTTAAGTGTCAGGGTGACCGTAGTGTAGTGTAGGGTGAACTGACTCTGACTGCTATGGCAGGGTGACCAAACTCTTCCATGTCAGGGTGACCGCCATAGAAAAAAGATCATTTGTCTTAGAATTGCAGTAGAGCAGGGATAGGGCTCCGCTACTTTCACACCTGCCCGTTTTTGTTGCAGGCGATTATTGGGCTTTTTTGTGGACGTCTTTGGAGGCAGGCATAACATCTGAACTTCTGTATAGGGGTATATATACACACACACATATATGTATATATACACAAACACACATATAGGTGTGAAAGTAGCAGAACCCTATGCCTGTGCTAATTAAATTATTTGCAGGGATGTGGCTCCGCTCCTATCACACCTATATGTGTGTAAGTGTATATATACATATCAGTGTGTGTGTATATATATATACCCCTATACAGAAGTTCAGATGTTTTGCCGGCCTCCAAAGAAATGCCCAAAAAAACGCTAGCGTCAAAAAAACGCCCAGGTGTGTTGTTGCAGGCATTTTTTTGGGGTTTTGAGGCAGGCAAAACATCTGAACTTGTGTATAGTGGTATATATACACACATACTTGCATGTATTTTTACACTTGCACATATATAGGTGTTGGGAGCGTAACCATATTAGTGCAAATGATTTAATTTGCAAAAGTATAGTGTTCTGCTCCTTTAACACCTATATATGTGTATGGGTATATATACATATAAGTGTGTGTTTTTATATACCCCTATACAGAAGTTCAGATGTTTTGCCTGCCTCCAAAGAACCCCAAAAAAATGCCAGCGCCAAAAAAAAATGCCCAGGTTTGTTCTTGCAGGCATTTTTTTGGGCATTTTTTGGGGTTCTTTGGAGGCAGGCAAAACATCTGAACTTCTGTATAGGGGTATATATATACACACACACTGATATGTATTTTACATTTACACATATATAGGTGTGTTAGGAGCCTAGCCATATTAGTTCAAATTATTTAATTAGCAAAAGTATAGTGTTCTGCTCCTTTAACACCTATATATGTGCAGGTGTATATATACAGACATGGGTGTATGTATATATACCCCTATAGACACGTTCAGATGTCATGCCTGACTCCAAACATGTCCTCAAAAAAGCACTATTAACGCCTGCAGCAAAAAAAAAAAAATGCTGACGGGAGCGGAGCCATATTGGTGCTCTGAAAGTGACAAAATACAAATAATCTCTTTTTTTCTGGTTCTGGACATGCTACAGAGCTGAAACTTCTTTTTTTTTTGAATTTTTTTTTGAATTTTTTCAATAATTGGCTCTCTATCAAAAATGACAATTTTTAAGAACTTTTTTTTGCGTGATTAATAGTCCCTGGGGCATGACCCAGAACCCTAGGCACTTTTTAGGGGCATTTATTGGGTTTTAGGGCTTTAAAATTGTGTTTTTTGATTACCGAAGTTCAGGTCCCATTGATTTCAATGGGGCTCTGAAATCAGGGCCGAACTTTCGGGTAGTTCGGATGTTCTGGCCGAACCAAACTTTTCAAAAGTTCGATCATCCCTAGTGGAGATTGTCCCAGATTCTACTAGGACTTTATTGACTCTTCATATCACTTAGACAATATTTATCTACACATTGAGTTGTGTTGGGACTTATTGCTTTTTATATTGCTTTTGTATTACACTTTATGATTTTTACTGACTGAATACCAGGGAAGGAACAGTCACTATTCCCTGATTGATTACCAGGGAAGGAACAGTCACTATTCAGCGCAGCTTACTTTATTTTGTTTCGTTTTTGTGTTTGTCACACTTTAAGTTGCTGCTACAAATTAGGAGCCTAGCGCGGTTATTACCTCCTACAATTTTACACTTTTTAGACCCCCCAGACACTAAATCCAAAGAAATCTCTTTTTTTTTTTCAATAATTTTTTCAATAATTGGCTCTCTATCAAAAACGTCAATTTTTAAGAGCTTTTTTTTGTGTGATTAATAGTCCCTGGGGCATGACCCAGAACCCTAGGCACTTTTTAGGGGCATTTATTGGGTTTTAGGGCTTCAAAATTGTGTTTTTTGATTACCGAAGTTCGGGTCCCATTGATTTCAATGGAGTTCTGGAATCCGGACCCGAACTTTCGGGAAGTTCGGGTGTTCTGGTCGAACCGAACTTTTCAAAAGTTCTATTATCCCTAATGTCAACACCTTCCCTGCAAGTGTCATTAGTAAAGTGACAGTACATATTATTTAGCACTGATTGCCATATTGGTGTCACTGGTCCCAAAAAAGAAAAAGTGTCAAAAGTGTCAGTTAGTGTCTGTTTTGTCCGCCACAGTGTCACAGTCTGGCTATAAGTCGCTGAACACTGCCATTACTAGTAAAATAAATGAATAAATAAAAATTTCATAAAAATATCCTATAGTTTGTAGACACTATTGTAGCACCCTCCTAGGTAGGTGCTAGGAAAAAGCATTTATATGGCCCTGTCTGCTTATCAGGGGGGCCTGATCGTTCAGCTAGGCTGTCACATGTTTCCAGGGGTGTCTGTTGAGTCTGGGGAGTCTCCCCACTGTGTCCAATGAGGGCTCTTGTTGGGCAGTGGAGGAAACCTGGCCAATAGCGCCCTGGGGCTTATATCTATCTCAGTGGGCAGAGTCTGCTGCAATGCATCCTGGGATGGTGTATAAGTCTGAGGGGAGCACATGACAGAGTCTCAGGAGGAGGCTGATGGCTGTCTCTCCTCCTGTCAGAGCTAGAGAAGGTGTCCTGGGCAGTCGGCCTAGAGGATGAAGGTTGAGCTGAGCTGCAGAAAGGGATCCAGTGTGCTGTGGACCGAGTGGAGCTACTGGGCAGAAATTTCCAGGAAAAACAGTATTGTGAGTACTTGAAACTGCCCAGGCGTCTGCCTAGGAAAGGGGACCACTCCAGAAGGTCAAAGGGATCCGGGAGCCAGCTAACCAGTAGAGAAGGCTTAGAAAGGGGGTGCCAGAGTCTAAGCCCTGAAGATAAGAGAGTGAAAGTGGGCACTGGTGCGGGCCCTGAAGTGTTCAGCAGTGTATACAAGTAGCTACCTAAGAAAGGAGAGCTTAAGGGAGCTTAAGGAGGTATTCTTTATTCAGCAATGCAGTTAGAAGTCAGTTCAGCGCTAACAGGCAGCAGGCCAGTGTTAACCAGCATTAATCGGCGTTGACCGGCATCCAGCCAGCGTCAAGTCAGCGCCAATTGGCATTTTTCAATTGTCCCTATCAATTTGTGCATAGTTGAGCCAAAGGAGTATCTTACTCCTCTCTTCTCCTATCCAAGTTACAAAATAAATACAAAACTCAAAGATACTGGACTGGTCATTGTCTCAGTGCTCACACTTGGAGAACATGCCTAAATGTGCTGTTGTTGCTAGCGGTAACCCTGGCGGACCCATAACCAGCAAAACAGCTGGGATTGTGGTACACTAGCAAACCAATCAATATACGCTTATTGGGATTTTTTATACCAGTAATATGTAGCAGAATACATATTGGCCTAAATTAAGAAGAAATTTGATTTTTTACATTTTTTTATTGGATGTGTTTTATAGCAGAAAGTACATTTTTTTTTTTATTTCAAAACTGTCGTTATTTTTTTGTTTATAGCGCAAAAAATAAAAACTGCAGAGGTGATCAAATACCACCAAAGGAAAGCTCTATTTGTGGTAGCAAAGGCCTGGTCATGAAGGGGTTTAAACCTTCAGGGGCTGAAGTGGTTAAAGGAAAATTAAAGAAAAGAAAAATCCCACAAGTGTTTTTTTTTTTTTACTACTACTATTCCTTTATATTGGCTTTTTAAATTTACAAATGCAGCAATTTAGCACTTGGAAATACGTTTTGAAAGATAAATAGTGCATTTTATATTCAATTATATAGATCAGACCAAAATGAGCGACAAATGAGGAAGAAAGAGGGACAGAGGGACTTTGTTCCAAATCAGGGACAGTCCCTCGAAATCAGGGATAGTTGGAAGCTATGCACTAGCAATCTGGGTTTATAGAAAGGCAAGAGTACTAGCAGAAGTCACATGCTAGTCCATAGGAATACAATGAATAGCTAAGCAGCAAAGCATCTTTACAGCCCCTTCACATGGGCACTGACAGGCAGCAAAACCAGAAGGTTGAGGGATGTTTTTAACCCCTTCCTGCCTGACCTGGCGTTTCCTTTAAAAATTCTTAATGCCCAGGGGAGTGGGAAGGATTGGCGATCATGTGACCACAGTGATTGGGTATCACAGTGGTCACATGATCATCGGCTACCAATGTTTTCTCTCATGGCCAAGAGTCATTTTCAGCTCAGTCTTTGTGCTGGGAGCACGCAGGGAGCACACTGCCAACACAGAATCATTACCGGGCCAGCAACGCATATGTACGGCATATGGGTGTAAAGACAGGCTTTTTGCCACCACAGATAGAGGTTACTGGGGCATAAAGGTGTTAACATGCAAAACTGTGGCCAGGCTACAGACATTCAAATATTTCTTATTCCACAAATAAGTTTTACAACAAGCCCTTACTGAACTCTGTAGCTGTAGGTACTGTGGAGCAATTTATCCTCATATTTTGTAGCAGAGGCCCCTACATTTTATTTTCACACTCTGTTTGTAGATTAGCTCCCCCCTTCTCAAAAGTGACTCAGGAGCATGACAGCCCTTTAATCTCTAAAGCAAAGAAAAAGCAGGTAGACCAGAAAGGAGGGGAGAAAACAGTTTGAGACCTGACTTCACTGCTTGTATTGTGAAGTTTGAGGATAAATTACTCCACACACACTCCTACAGAGGTCAGTTAGGGCTTGTTTTAAAGCTTGCTTACTGCTATTTAGAAATATGTAGGTATTATAATGTCTACAGCCTGGCCGCAGTTCTGCTCTAAAACCTGAACCAAGCCAAAACATGTTATTTCATTTTCGATAGAGGGGAAGCAATTGCCAGGCAATGGAAAAAACGCTGCCTCCCTTTCTATATGCAGGAATTGTCCCCAGTCTTTTCATTGGCCGCACCATGGCAGCCCTGAGTTTGCTTTTGTGGGGGGGCTTAAAAGAGTCTAGTTTATTTCATTTTGTGTGTCTGTATCCTATGAATGTGATTATTTTCGTACAGCTGCTTTTATTTATTTATAGATTTTTTTATATTTTTTGGTGAAATTTTGGGGTGAGTTGTGGTTTTTCAGCACAAGTCCAAGATGATTGAAATGGGCTTTCTATGCTCCTGGCTAAGGTACCTTATTTACTCCTATAGCACCCTTAAAAAGAACAAAAACACACCGAAATTATAAAATTTCACCAAATCACCCAATTTTCATCAAGATTTTAAGGAAATTTAAATCTCAATCTTGCTGATTCCTACTTATGGAACCATATTCATTTTCCCCAATTTTCACCAACCTTTGGGGGAAATCAAACACTCAGTCTTGCTAATCCCTATTTATGGAACCATAACAATTTTCACAAATTTTCACCAACCTTTGGGGAAAATCACTCAATCTTGCTAATCCCTACTTATGGAACCATAACAGTTTTCCCCAGTTTTCCCCAATTTTTGTAAACATTTTGGAGAAATTAAATTCCCAAGCTTGCTAATCCCTATTTATGGAACTATAACAATTTTCACCAAAATTTGGGTGAAATTAAATTCTCAATTTTGCAAATGCCTTCTTATGAAACCTAATAGTTTTCCTCAGTTTTACCAACATTTTGGGGAAATTACACTTCCATTCTTGCTAATCCCTATTTATGGAACTAAAACAATTTTCACCAAAATTTGGGCGAAATTACATTCTCAATCTTGCTCATCCCTACTTATAGAACCATAGCTATTTTCCCAATTTTTTTACAAAAATTGAAGGCAGATTAAATTCTCAATCTTGCTCCTCCCTACTTATGGAACCATTGCAACCTGACCATTGGGATCCATGGAAAATCATTCTCCTCTCCCCCTTTTAGGACCATCTACTTAATTTCCCAACATTTGCCACCAGCATATTTTGATCCCGTAGGGACACAGGCTGCAGGATCTCCTCTCTATATTACTTGTCGCATGGTAAAAATACATGGGTAATGACCCACCTGGAAATTATCATCGCCAAAGTATTTAGCTGTTACAATGATTTCATCACCCCTGATGATTAACACAGAATGTGCAGTGTAATGATTACCAGTTTATACTCACTAGTTTCCTGCAGCACTTACTCACCCCCTGTTAACCTATTCAGCTCATACTTTCATGCTTCCACCCATTAGTGAGTTTTCAGGAACTAAAAGTAACAAAGAGAACATAGATTTCTTTATTAAAATGTTTACCCTATTTTTATACATGAATAAATTATTATTTGTTGCCCCTTTGCCTGGGCTTATTCCAAGGTGCTACTGTCTGTAGATGTTAAATGACTGCAAACTCGCACACCCATCAAAGGCTCCTCATTGCCATTAGAAAAGACAAATATTCTTCCTCCTCCAGTATTAATCAGCCTGTCTCTGCCTGCTACCAAACACGTGCATACCTGGTATTTTCTGAAATACAATACGTGCAAAGGACAGGTACAATATTGCTTCATCACTGTGCCCCTCCTCGGTCTATGGCAGACTCTCATAGGGCTTAATGAACAGTCTGCCAAAATGTTTAGGAGAGAATTTTTTTTGAGTTTTAATGGATTAGTTTACCTTTTAAAAGGTAAGTCTGAGCTTTAGTCCTAAGTCAAAAACTTCCCTATGCATTACAGTGTTTGAAGTACATTAACATGCTGTGCTCTGTTTTAAATGCTTAGGCCAGTCATAGACGAATCGAAATTCGACCAATTCAGCAAAAACCAGCCGATAGACAGCAAAACCAGGCAAGTGACGCCACTTTGTCAGAGTTGAAGTGGTTCTAAAGTTAAAACTTTTTTTTACGTTAATGCATTCCCTGCCTTAAGGTAAAAAAAACTTTCTAATGCTTTCTGTGTGCTCCACATTCCTAAATACTTACCTGAGTAGTGTATTGATCCAGCAGTGTGGCCAGCTGCATCTGTTCTCTCCCTTCTCCTTGCTCTCACAAGCTTGACTGAGAACAGTGGGAGCCATTGGCTCCTGCTGCTGCCAGTCAAATTCTGCTAGGAGGGAGATGGGGGATGGGGTAGAGCCACACTGTGTGTGTCTATGCACACAGCCCAGCTCAGTAGTGAGCCCACAGGTATGCCTCCATAGGAAGTGGCTTGTTTTTGGATTGGCACATTTATTTATTTATCAGCACAGTACCCTATATGGAGGCCCATTGAGAAAGACTAAAGTTCAGTATTGACTGGTCGAAATTCTAACCATCCATGGGCAGGCTGATTGATGGATCGACTTGGGTACAACCAGCATGTCAGATTTTTACATGGGATTATTGCCAGCAGCTATACCCACGAGCAATAATCACTGTGTTCCGCCAAGTAGGGACCAATGGTTGCCAAAAGAAAATCTCATACTCTATGGCCTGTCTAAGAGGACCTGTCTTAAAGGACACTTCTTGAGCACACTGCGCAAGTTCTGCTAACTGACGTCCCTGTTACAGAACTGTGAAGTACCTTATTCTTTATATAAATACTTAGGATTATTACTGCATTGCTTTGCTGATCATAATTCATTAAATACAAACTGAAAATTCTTAAAAGATGTCTTAAAAGATGTTCCTTTAAATCACTGACACTCAGTTAGCTCCACCAAAAAGCAGACAGCAAAGTCTCTCCAAATACATAGTTTAGCAACATTTTAATGAAAATTATTTCTTGTACAAAAGGGTTCCCTCATAGAGCCATGCCCAGAGTAGTAGCCTGGGGCAACATGCAGCCCTTTAGCACTTTTTTTGTGGCCCTTGGGGCTCCTGCAGTCATTTATCTGTGTTTCCCTATTGCCTTGTTATGGCAGTGATTTCTAGCAATCTTATGTCATATATCTCCAGTGTATGACTGCCTCCTGAAGTCTGTCCCCATCGCTAACAACTCCTATAACATGTCCACAGTCTCTGATCATCTCCTGCAGAATGTCTACAGTCCTGACCATCTCTTTGATCATGTCCACAGTCTCTGACTATCTCTTGTATCATTTTGACGGGAGATTCCCTCTTCCTCAAAGCCACGCTGAGAATGTGGCTCTGAGGAAGAAAGAATCTCCCTCTTGAAACGCGTCAGCCATCTGGATGGTTCTCCGGCCCTGTCTCAGTGACCTGTTTCTTTGTGTTTATTATGTACCCTGAAATGCTTTTATCATTGATCTGTTTGTGAGTATACTTCTTATTAATTATTTATTAAAGATACCCCTTGGGTAATGCGCAAGGCTGGTGCACCCTCTTTGTTTTACAGGTCTTATATCATATCTGCAGTCTCTGACCATCTCTTCTAGCATGTCCACAGTGTCTGCCCATCTCCTGTATCAAGGCCGCAGTCTCTGACTGACTCTTCTACCATGTCCACAGTCTCTGACCAACTCTTGTACCATGTCTTCCGTCTCTGACCATCTTCTGTATGATGCCCATAGTCTTTGACTATGCCCTCTTGTGTGTTTTCTGTCTCTGACACTGATTATTCACTACGTTTTATGTGTGGCCATTGGTGATGGCCGGGGTCGCACTTGAGGCCCTCCATATTAAGAAAGTTGACCACCACTGATAAAGAGTCTGCAAAAAAATCTTTGAGCCATTGGATATTGACTGTGCAACTATCCAGCCCTCAAATATTCATGACAAACTCTTCAGTACGTGAATAGGATTGGTTTTTGAAGACATAATCTTTGAAGGAAGTCACCCGCACCCCTACACAATCACAGGGCTGCCTATAAATGTGCTCACACAATTTTTCATTCAAGACATCTGGTGTTCTTTCATCAGACAATGAAGTCTTTCGTAGTGATAGGTATATAATAACCTGTAACAAAGCACGCAGGCTGCTCTTGAGACACCACACCCCATTCCTTCAAGACTTATAACAGCTAAATAATCAGTCATTGCTTCTTAACATATAAATCACACCCATTAAAAGCCACATAGCAAGAAACCACCCACAGAATGTTCAGCGCTCTACATATAGCCTAACGGGGAAACGGGTAGGACCAGATGTTGAAAAGGTAACAAGTCGTAAGAGGCGGTGATGAAATTTTAATTAAAGTGTAGCTAAACTGAACAGAAATGTTATAAGTTGCAGGTTACCTGTCCTTCGGCGTGGTGACTGCGCTTGTTTCTTTTTTTTTTTTGCAAGCATAGAAAAATTGCTAATAATTTTCACAGAATTCCAGCGTCCTTTTAACTTCCTATGCCCTGAACAAAAATCGAAATGCTCAGTGGGGAAGGGGAAGGTCTGTGACAGCTCTGTGTAAGGATAATTTTACACACAGAGCTGTCACAGATCCCCCCACACAAAGGTACACCAAGCACCACTGTCCCTGTCCACACACACATCTGTCACAGTGCCCCCATAAACATCTGCACCAGTGTGCAAATCAACTGAAATAGTGTACAATTGTTACATCAACATCTGTCAGTATCCGCCGGTGGCCGATCAACGTCTGTCAGTGTACAAGTGCACAAAAACATCTGTCAGTGTACCAGTGTCCCACCAATAAATAAAGAAAAAAAACATTTAAAGTGCCACGCCCCCCCCCCCCCCCCCCCGGTGTAGAGGAGAACCCTGTTTACATATGCGTACAGGTTGGTCCTGTACGCATATGTAAACAGGGATAGCACCACACGTGAGGTGTCGCTGCGAACATCAGAGTGAGAGCAATAATTATAGTACCAGACCTCCTGTGTAACTACAAACTGGTACCAATAAAGGCTTATAAAGTGTTGTCTATGGAGATTTTCAAATACCAAAGTTTGACACCATTTCACAAGCGTGCACAATTTTAATATTTGGTATCTATTTACCCAGCCCAACACCATATTTTATATTTTAACCAAAATTTGGGTATTATATTGTCTCTGTGTGCATTTAAATTCTTTAAAATTTATTCATGCGTTAGTGTGTAAAATTGCACAAAAATTTGCAAAACCCTCCATTTTATTCTCTAGGGCCTCTGCTACAAAAGTGTCAGAAGAAAGCCTGGTCTTAAAGTGGATAATGGCTGAAGGTTCTCCTTGGATGTTGCATTTCTCTATGTGGCCAGGCTGTGAAAATGTCACACACATGTGGTATCGCCATGCTCAGGACGAGTAGCAGAATGTGTTTTGGGGTGTAGTTGCAAGTATGTCTATGCCGTGTGTGAGAAATAACTTGATAATATGAAATTTTTGTGAAAAAATTAAAATAATTTCTTAATTTTCCAACGAATTGTGCGAAAAAAATTACAACTTCAATAAACTTGTCATGCCTTTTACTAAATACCTTGGACTGTCTACTTTCCAAAAAGGAGTCGTTTGGGGAATATTTGTACTGTAAATCTGTGGATGTAGTCACAGACAGGAGATACATTTCCACCTGGTTTAGAAAATTCACCAATTACTATAGGGTTTTGGCTGCAGAGATAGCCAGCAGGACGTTGAACAGATTTCAGCTGTTCAGAATGAGGAAATGAAGGCCTCTATAATTTGTCCAGAGGAAGTCTAAGGATTGCTGCCTCCTGCCGCTGTGTGGGCATGGGGAGAGGAGGACAGTCAGATGTGTGCCCCCTGAAAGCTGTGTGAGCATGGGGAAGACCTCCTGAAGCGATGTGGCTCAGGAGGGTAACAAGTGTGAAGACTACTCGAAGTGAGGTCTTGGATCGTTTCTAGGTAAAAAGAAACCAATGGACATTTCCTGTGTGAAGGAGAAATTAATTAAGACTGAAGACTACTCAAGGTGAGGTCTTGAACTATTTCTATGTGGAAAGAAAATAAATGGACTATTGAGTGTCTGCTGTAGGATCAGCAAAGTTTGCTCCAACAGTAGGTTGGAGACAGACTCCGTAGATAGGTTCCGGTATGTGAGAAGGTAGCCGCCCACAGTGGCAAGGATTTATTTTATTTATGTTTATTTTGAATTATGCTGTTTTTGGAGCTTGCACTTGTGTGAAGAGATCTTGCAAGAATAAAACCTTACACTGTTGTTTTCAACCACTTCTCGGCTATCTCCCTGTGTAACGAACCCCCCCAAGGGGTCATCCACGCCTACCACCAAGCTAATCTCTCACAACTGATTTGGGTTATTTTTACCAAAGAAATATAGCAGTATAAATGTTGGTCAAAATTTATGAAGAGAAATTACTAAATTGCAAAATGTTATAACAGAAACTAAGAAAAACATATTTAAAAAAAAAAATCCAGTCTTTTTTTATTTGTAGCACACAAAAATTTGGGCACAGTGTTGCATGACCGAGCAATTGTCACTCAAAGTGTGAGAGTGCTGAAAGCTGAAGATTGGCCTGGGTAGGAAGGGGTGAAAGTGCTCAGTATTGAGGTGGTTAAACCAGACAATAATGTGACTTTACAACATACATTATCTACATTTTAACAACTCCCTCTACCCAGCCTTTTACAAGGAGTAAAAGTTTGTTGCGCTCACCCCCGAAAAGGATGCTGGAATTCAACCAGGTCTCCCTTACCTATTCAGAAGCCACCAGGCCCAGATACCAGTTCCAGAGCACAATGACAAACACAACCTCAGTCTATGGGTTGTCTTTTTTAAACTTTTTTCCAGTACTTTAACAAGAGAGGATGATGTTGCAGTATACTCCAAACACACAAAGGCATTAACAGAACAGATTCCCAAGCAAAGTCCCTCCGTTTCAGCCTTAGGTATTGCTGGAGGTAAAGGGAACAGCCATCTAGTCTGAGACTCACAGTCCATATAGCAACCTCTGGGGTCTAACCTTATAATCACAGGCATGCCTGGAATTTTAGGCAAAAGGTCCTACTCACAATGTCCAGGGACAGATCCCAACCAGCTTCCTTGTTACACTCTTCAGTGAATGGAGTCTTTCTGCAAATTTTTTTTTTCAGTCCACATTCCTTCAGGCCTTTAGCCAAGCACAGGAGTCCATAACTCCCAACTGTCCCTGATTTTGAGGGACTGTCCCTGATTTGGCACAATGTCCCTCTATCCCTTATTCCTCCTCATTTGTCCCTCATTTTGGTCTGATCTATATAGTTGTATATAAAATGTACTTTTTACCTTTCAAAAAGTGTTTCTCAGTGCTAAACCTTTCATCCAAATTCTAAACCGCTGCATTTGTAAACTTTCAAAAGACAATATAAAGGAATAATAGTGGTAAAAAAGCACTTTTTTTTGTATAATTCTCCTTTAAGGGGGCGTGGCAGAGTGTGTGTCTTATGCCTACATACTTTTGCTGATAGGTGTCCCTCGTTCCCATCTCAAAAAGTTGGGAGGTATGTGAGTCTTAACACAGTCAGTAACACAGGCTGCCTCCCAGGGGCAGAAGCCCCTGGAGAAGATGTAAACTTTTTTTTTTAGAGTAAATATAGAGGACTTTTTTAAACACCTAAGAAAGACACAAGAAAAATAATTATAAATATTTTTACAAACTTTATTGTAAAGACCATAAAAAGTAATAAAAATAGTGCAATGGCTGATCTTGAAATATTGGGTCAAAAATGGACCAATAATGATCTCACAATACATAACAATATTTCACACTGTAACCTTGTAGATCAGTGATGGGAACACCCATACATCAAAATGAACCACTGTTGCATGGAAAAAATTATATAAACATTACTAATCTACTGACTATTTAGCAAGTAAATACAAAGTGGATAAAGTAACAAAATTATAATATGACAGGGCTCAAAATTTTGAGTCCTGACCTACTAGCCAGGCCTTAAGATGCCCCACCCAACCCCTACCCTGCCCTGCCCCTAATTCTGCCCCTAAACATGCCCTCATAAATTATCTATGTTTGTGGGCTTCGGTCAGTATACGGCTTCCTTCAGTCTTGAGGTATCAGGTATTCTAGTTGCCCCCCATACAACATTAGACGGAACTTAGCTTATAGAGAGCTGGAATGTTTATTGAACAACTCACACCGAATATATAAAGGATTGAAATCTCCTTCCTGATCAGATTACCCCAAGAGGTCAGGTACCTGATTACATTATCATATGCAGATGAAGTTTGAGTACAGAAATATAATTAACCTGAACTAATTATCTAGCCATCTGGACAGAAACAATATGTGAGTTCATTAACAATTAACAATGGGACAGACAGGCTTAACAGAAAACACATGACACCTTAATACACAGAAAATAGGAAGAGACCACCAGTAACAGACTGTCCATCTCTGACATTGAAGAACATGGAACAGAGGCCAATGTGATTAGCTCTTTCAATGAACATGTTCAGAATCAAACAGGCCAGGAATAGTCTTCATATATTTCTTGAGATATATGGTTGATAAATATTACTGACCCATTTGATGTAATCCAAACCCTATTCTCAGTGTCCATTAAGTACCTGTCCATTTCCTTGGTTACCCTGTGTCCCTAATACACACAGGGTGACTTACACATAAGAGGGACCTAGGGGGCTGAGAGAGGGATTTCCCAACCTCTCTAAGGTAAGCTGTGTTCAACAGGTCCCCAACCAAAGTGACTCCTGTCACATGCAGAATGAAGTTACACAAATAAATATTAACAACAACTTTATCAGTGCCCATGAATGCAGCCTATCAGTGCTCATCAGTGCCCATGAATGCAGCCTATCAGTTCCCATCAGTGCTTCCTCATCAGTGTCCACCAGTGCAGCCTCACCAGTGCCAATCAATGCAGCCTCACCAGTGCCCATCAATAAAGCCTGATCAGTGTCCATCAATGCAGCCTCATGAGTGCCCATCAGTGCAGCCTTATCAGTGCCCATCAATGCAGCCTCATCAGAGTCCATCAATGCAGATTTATCAATGCAGCCTCATCAGTGCCCATTATTGCAGCCTCACCAGTGCCCATCAATGCAGCCTGATCAGTGCCCATTAATGCATCCTCACCAATGCCCATCAGTGCAGTCTCACCAGTGCCCACCAGTACAACCTGATCAGTGCCCATCAATTTAGCCTCACCACTGCCCATCAATGCAGCCTCATCAGAGCCTATCAATACAGCCTCACCAGTGGCCATCAGTGCAGCCTCACCAGTGCCCATCAGTGCAGCCTGATCAGTGCCCATCAATGCAGACTCACCAGTGCTCATCAATGCAGCCTCACCAATGCCCATAAATGAAGCCTCCCCAGTGCCCACAAATGTTCATAAATTCAGCCCCACCAGTGCCCATCAGTGCAGCTTGACCAGT
This sequence comes from Pelophylax lessonae, assembly GCF_965119305.1. NCBI lineage: Eukaryota > Metazoa > Chordata > Amphibia > Anura > Ranidae > Pelophylax > Pelophylax lessonae. Next base: position 48,134,987 of record NC_138778.1, on the reverse strand, counting down.
GCCCATTAGTGCAGCCTCACCAGTGCAGGGGAAGAGAGAGGGCAGGAAGAGGAGAGCCAGCCAGATCATCACACAGAGTGGTGATCTCTCGCTGTGACAGATTTGATTTGAATGCAGCCTAACCAGTGCCAAAAAATGCCCATCAATGCAGCCTCACCAGTGCCCACAAATGTTCATAAATTCAGCCCCACCAGTGCCCATCAGTGCAGCTTGACCAGTGCCCATTAGTGCAGCCTCACCAGTGCAGGGGAAGAGAGAGGGCAGGAAGAGGAGAGCCAGCCAGATCATCACACAGAGCGGTGATCTCTCGCTGTGACAGATTTGATTTGAATCGCCGGGTGTTCCTAGCGCTCGCAATCACACAAAGTCCCGCCTGCTGGATCAGCTCCTATGATAGACATCACTCGTCCCGCCATTGAACCAGTGCTATGTCTAACATAGGAGCCGATCCAGGGACTTTATGTGACTGCGAGCGCCGGTAAAACCCGCTGATTTAAATCAAAGCCGTCACAGCAGGCGATCCCCGCTCTGTGTGATGATCCAGTTGCTTTCCTCTCCATGCCCTCTCTCTTCCCCAGCACTGGTGAGGCTACGCTGATGAACTCTCTTGTCCCCTGGTCTGTCACTGGGAGAACGGGTCCCATTTAACCCCGCCTGCTGGTGGCGTTTGCCCCCTCTCCTCAGAAACAGCCCCACACTCTCCCTCAATTTTTTTACACTCAGCAAATGCCAGCAGGCGAGTGGAAATTTTGACGGTTGTCATATGAGATGAATGTTACATGATGGATGCTCAACAGAGGATAACAGTAGATAGTAAGCCTCAGCATGTTTCAATTACACTCAATCTTCCTCAGGGGGAGACAAGTAGAAATTTATCTACAAAAACATGAATGATACCAATTAAAACAAACTGAAATCTATATATCACCATATGATATGATATGAAAAGAACCACTTACATATACTGTATCCATTGGTTCATTGCAGTACACGTTCACTCAGCAAATATTAAAAAATAGTGGTCTAGGAGTCAGCATTAAGCCTGCACTGGTTACCCACCATAGATAGACCTGGCAGCACAAACAATGATATATATATTATGTCACACATACCATAAAGAAAGTAGCAATACGCTAAGGGGTACCAAGACAAAGGCTTCAGGAGGCCAATGCTCAAAGAAAGCATGTGCTATGAGCAGAGTTAATCTACCACTACTAAAAAAACAAGATAGAAAGAGCCGGGGTAATCTGCTACTACAGAGTGGATATAAGCAAGCTCCTTAAACTAAACAAACAAGTCATTGTGCCTCACCCTCTGATGAGTAGTTCAGAGGGTTCAAAAGCTTTAAAGTGCCCAGATATAGCAAGTGCTCAAAGGCATTATAAATATCTCAAAAAATATTGTGCTACCGCAAAGTGAAAACTAATCAAGCAAGCCATTGCAATATGCCGGAATAACTTATGGAGTGAAGTGATCCAAACATCCAAAAGATCAAAGTGCAAATCAAGGTCTAATAGTTGCAAGTACAGCAACTAAGAAAAGCCCTATATACAAGGAGGAGGCCATTAATGCCCCTCCCAAAAGAACCACGAGGATGGCCCACGTGTGCCAGGTGTGATCATATCCATCAGTGCACCAGTGTAGCGTCCCCCTGAAAATCCTAAACCCTACATTAGAAACAAAACTGAATCAAATTAGACATTTTTGTAAACAAGTAATTAGAACCAGTAATACACAAAAAATGGCTAGATACAGGTAATCAAAAACATAATCACAACCTACAACAAAACAAAAGGTGTCTCCCAGGGGCAGAGGCCCCAGGAGAGAGAGAGTTCTGAACAGATCCTCCGAAACATTTATCTTCTCCCCAGCCACTCCTTCTGGGCTCCCTCCCCCCGGGATTAGTTGAGATCAGATAAGTATTCATAAACCAAAGATTGATCCTCTTATTTTATTTTTGGAAGTTTCTTCCAGAGGCAGGCAGGAGCAAACAACCCTCAGGTTTAGTAATAGGCCTGACCAGATGCAGCAAATAAGTATTCTAAAAGGTTTTTGAAGTGGTCAGAGCTTACGTAAATGATCCAGATACTCCAGGTGGAGATATATTGTTCATATATAAAGGCTACTCTTGGCACTAGAGAAGTTAAGTGAGGACTGCAATTTCTGGTGTCCCTGGAATACTAAAGCATGTTACTTGTACATATACTGTGATTATTTCTTTTTAAAATGGTGACATCAGAGGCAGGACCACCAAATATGAAACATGGTTCCCCTCTTTTCTGTGCAACACCAGCAGCAGTTCAAGGCTGAAGGGAATATTTTCTGTATGAGGACATTTATGACAATGTGTCAGGATCTTGAAGTTTTACTCTATACTCATAGTCAGTTTATGTATCCAGGTGAATATTTTATGTAGAACGTCTTCAGTGAAATGGCAATCCAAATCTCTTTTCCAAATGGAGTCTACCCAACATTTGACAGATCTCAACACAGTGCTGTGCTGAACAGAAATATTAACCAGTGTTGGCAGCATTACCTGCTGGACTACAGAATTCTTGCTATCTGTTATCACCCAAACATCTTTTTCTTATTATTGAGCATACGTTAATTTTTTTCCCAACAAAAAAATGGCCTAATGCTTAACCTCCCTGGCGGTATGATTCTGTCAGGAATTACATACCAAAAGCGGTACAATTCTTTTCATGGAAATTTGGCGTTATGTATTATAGGCCTACAATTCTTAGTAATTACTGACTTAAACCTGACCAAAACAAGAGTCTAGTAGACATCCCAGATGTGATAAATTTGAAACACAAATGCATGAATTATAATCAAATCAATAATATAATTTTATTATATAATATATAATATATACAATAAAATTATATTATTGATTAGATTATAATTCATGCATTATATATTATATATATATATATATATATATATGCAATATATAACGCATGAATTATAATTGAATCAATAATATTATTTTATATATATATATATACATATATATATATATATATATATATATATATATGCGTGTGTGTGCATATATATATATATATATATATATATATGTGTGTGTGTGTGTGTGTGTGCATATATATATATATACATATATACACATATATACATATATATATATATATATATATGCATATATATATATATATATATATATATATATATATATATATACCGGTATACATATATATATATATATATATATATATATATATATATATATATATATATATATATATATATATATGCATATATATATAATATAAAATGTGTTATGTGTTTGGTGCAACGTTTTTTTTTTTTTTTTTAATTTCCCTCCCTAGTTCCGCTCCCATGCAGCATTGCTGCTGCAGGGAACGGAACTAGGAAGTGATCATACCGATGGAGGACGGAGGAGCGGCGGGACTCTCGGCTGGCGATCTCAGCAATGAGAGATCATCGCTGGATCGCCAGGAGAAGGTAAGAGACACCGCTGCGCTCTCTGCACATCCACCCCGAGCGTGACTCGGGGTTACCGCTCCTGATAGAAAAAAATCAACCCCGAGTCACGCTCGGGATTACCGCCAAGGAGGTTAAGAACATGCCTAATTAAAGGGAGTAGGGAAAGTGCTCTTGGGAGGTGTAGTTCTGGGGGAAGAAGGTGCCTACACAGGGGCATATCATGAAATCAGTGAGCCTGTGTGCAAGATCAAAAGGTGGCCCTAGACATTGATAAAGAACTAAATGCTGCGCAATTAGCATGCTTCAGCAAAAATAGGGGCATGGTTTAAACTGTGCTAATCATTGGGCGTGGCTTAAAGGGGTGTGGCAAATAGAGTCTGAGGTGACTTACATGCAGAATGTGGTTATGTTAAATAGAGAATGTACAGTGCGAAGTGTATGGCGGTGGTTAGTATGTGCAGCAGGAGGGTGTGGAGCGTATGGCGGTGGGTATTACTGTATGTGCAGGAGAGGAGTGTGGAGTGTATGGAGGTGGGTAGTATGTGTAGGAGAGGAGTGCGGAGTGTATGGCAGGGGGTAGTATGTGCAGGAGCGTGTTAGTAGCGCAGTGGATGGTGTCAGTAGTTTATTATTTTTATAATTTTTTCGTTTTTTACAATTACAGTAAAACCTTGGATTGCGAGCATAATTCGTTCCAGAAACATGCTTGTAATCCAAAGCACTCTTATATCAAAGCAAATTTTCCCATAAGAAATAATGTAAACTCAGATAATTCGTTCCACAACCATTTATCCACAAGTCTTTCAGTTTATAGTCTATATACAAAGAAAACAAAAATGTCCATCCACAAATGGCGCCTCCACAAGGGGATTAGAAGCAAAATCCAGCAGGAGCTACAGGGTATAAAAGAGAAGAGAGGCGCCTCTAAGTGTAGCAGTATGGGGACATTTAATGAAGGTTCAACTCACATGGTTGATGATTAAGAGGCACATCTAAGTATGCAGGCATCCGGTGATCTGAAAGCAAGACTTTGAATCGCTCGTGGAGCGCAGCGTGGAAGGGTGTGATGAAGATGGCAGTGAGGAGGATGGTCTATGTGGACAGCTTTACCCCGGATGCCTGCATACTTAGATGTGCCTCTTAATCATCAACCATGTGAGCTGCTAAATATTGAACCTTCATTAAATGTAACAATATAGCTACACTTAGAGGCACCTCTCTTCTCTTTTATACCCAGTTGTGACATGACGCTACTTGTATATCAAGACATCGCTTGTATATCAAGTCAAAATTTATTTTAAAAATTTGCTTGTCTTGCAAAACGCTCTCAAACCAAGGTTTTACTGTACATTATTATTTTTTTTTTCTTTGCATTTTTCTAAAATGCTTTTTTGAGGGCTAGTGGATGGTGTCAGTACAATTTTATTTTTTTTAACAATTTCTTACAATTTATTTTTAATTTTTTCACAATGCTTTGGGGTTGGGGGAGGTGACAGTTGGTATCAGTAGGGCAGTGGACAGTGTCAGTAGTTTTTTGTTTTTATTATTTTATTATCCATTATCCTTTCCAATTTTACTTTTTATTATTTTTTAAATTCTTTTTTTTTTAATAATTTTTTTTTCACAGTGCTTCTGGGGAGTGGACAGTGTCAGGAGGGCAGTGGACAGTGTCAGTAGAGCAGTGGATGGTGTCCGTAGTCTTCTATTTTTTTTTATTTTTTTACAAATTACTCTTTTTTTCATTTTTTTAACAATGCTTTTTGGGGGGGGGGGGACTGGGGCAGTGGATGGAGTTGGTAGGGCAGTGGACAGTGTCGGTTTTTATTTGTAATTCATTATTCTACAATGTTTTTCATTTTTTATACAATTCATTCATTTATTTATTTTTCACAACACTTTTTTTTTTATTAGCCCCGTTGGAGGGGCTTTGGCGAGATATCAGGGGTCTCTCACACATCTCCCCTTTGCGACAGAGAAAGGTACCACAGATTACCCAGTCCCTTTCTGCAGCCTCAGCTGCACTGAAGATGAATGAACAGGTGATCGAGGCTCCTCCCTATTCATAAACAGAAGCATCATAATCACAGTGATCACTGACTCTGCTCATTTAGAAAAGGAAGGAGCTGGTAAATAATGGGACTTTGACTTACTGTAAAATCAATTTCTCTGATTTTCATTGATGGACACAGCTCCTGGTATTCATAACCATTTGGTTATATTACCCCCTACAGGAGTAAGACACTAGGCTTTAGCCACTCAGTTTGTTACAAGCAGTGTCAGGAGAATAATAACTCCACGGATGGGTGGATGCTGTGTCCATCATTGAATATCAGAGAAATGGATTGTATGGTATTTCAAAAATCCCATTTTCTCTTACGTTCATTGACGGACACAGCTCCTGGTATTCATAACCATTGGGACATCCCAAAGCAGTGTTAAACATGAGGGGTGGGAACAACCAAAAATTCCCAAGGCTAAATATTAGCCATTTAGGCAACTGGAGCTCAACCAAACAACAGGAGCCCACCTGAAAAAAAACAATACACCCTCAAAGAGGATCAGGTACTCTTAAACAGCAGCCTGCAAAACCTTGCGGCCAAAGGAAACATCCGCAGATGTCAACACACTTTCTAAAACTTTGTAAAAGTGTGCACGGATGACCAGGTGGCCACCTTGCAAACCTGCGTCACTGACGCCTGATGACGAAAGGCCTAAGGCACTAAGTGCCCTAGTAGAGTGCTCCTTGACAGGGAAAAGAGAAACCTGATGAAATGAGCCTGAACCACTGTCTCTCTGATCCATCTGGAAATGGTCGCAGAGAAAGCGGACAACCCTTTTCGAGGTCCGTCCATGAGCACAATTAGAGAGTCTGACTTCCTGAAAGACTCTGTAGCTGCCAGGTACACCCTAATTGCCCATACCACATCCAAGGCATGCAAGGCAATTTCCTTCGGATGTTTAGGCCTGGGACACAGGGAAGGCAACACAATTTCTTCATTCAAATGAAAATCAGAGACAACCTTTGGAAGGAAAGACAGACAGGGGTGAAGAACCACCTTATCCCTGTGAATCACCAGATAGGGTGAACGACAGGATATGCCACCAGTTCCCATACCTTGCATGCAGAGGTGATAGCCACCAAAAAGGCTACCTTCTGGGACAGCGTAGGCAGAATTTAAGCTTCCGTATAGCTGAAAGCACCAAATTGAGATCCCAAGGTGGCAACGGAGCCTGCACTGGAGGAACCAAATGTCAGACACCCTGAAGAAAGGTACGAACCAGGAAGTGTGTGGTCAAAAGGTCATTTGAAGAAGACCGCCAAATCTCACACCTGGCCCTTGATGGTACTCAAGGCCAACTTCTGTTCAACCCCCCTGTGACATTATCATTGTCACTGGGAATGAAAGACAGACACTATATGTGGGTCCCCATATTCCTTTTGTATTTTGGTCACCCTGTGCCCATTATTGGTTCAGAGTATGTTGAATGTATTGCTTGTCTGTGCCTCTCCCCCTTTCCCACTTAGATGACTGGAATCCTTTCTTCCTCGATCCTGCGTAGAAGTCTGGACAGAAGCTTGAGAGGAGGGATGGAGTAAATCAGCGGATACTGACCCCACGGGACCACCAGCGCGTCTGTGGCAACTGCCAGAGGATCCCTTGACCGAGCCACAAACCTCTGCACCTTTCTGTGGAGCCGAGACGCCAACAGATCCACCTCCAGGGTGCCCCACCAGAGATACAGCTGATAAAACACCTTTGGATGAAGGGACCACTCCCCTTGGTCCAATGCCTGCGGACTGAGGTAATCCACGTGCCAGTTTTCCACCCCGGGAATGTGTATGGCGGAGAGGGCTGGAACGAACCGTTCTACCCACCTTAGAATTCCGGCTACTTCCAGAGCCACCAGGGCACTTCTGGTGCCCCCTTGGTGATTGACATAAGCCACGGCCATGGCATTGTCCGATTAAATGCGCAATGGACAACCCTGAAGACGATCTGTCCAATGATCCAGACACAGTCTGATCGCTCGGAGTTCCAAGACGTTGATCATTAGTCTGGACTTTTCCAGCATACAGATCCCCTGAGCAGAATGCTTGCCGAGGATGCCTCCCTAGCCGGACAGGCTGGCATCCGTGGTGACCACTGTCCAATACAAGGGGAGGAAGGATTTTACAAGCGGCAGAGAACAAAGCAAAGATATCAGGGACTCCCTCATTGCTCGACTCAGCCGGATCTGATTGTCCAGAGGCTGCGGAGTCTTGTCCCATTTGGTCAGAATCTCCCTTTGCAGGGACCTCGTAAAGAACTGTGCAAATGGAACCACCTCGAAGGTAAACATCATCAGGCCCAGCACGTGCATGCAAGTCTGGGGGGACGACCATCTGTTGGACAGCAGGAGGCGAATTGCAGCCTGCAATTTCTGGAGTTTGTCTACAGGGAGAAGCACTCTGGCTAAGGCCAGAATCAGAGTCCAGAATCAGGCCCAGATAGTCCAGCTTCATGGAAGAAGACAAAGCATACTTCTGAAACTTCAGAATCCAGCCAAACTCCTGCAGAGTTCGTATCGTGATCTCCAGGTTTTCCACCAGAGCATAGGGAGACACCACTTGCAGAAAGAGATCTTCCAGGTAGCTCAGTACCATGATCCCCCTTGGCATAGAAAAACTAGCCCCGGGGCTAACACTTTTGTGAAGACCTGAGGAGCAGAGGCGAGACCAAATGGTAACGCCACAAACTGATAATGCTCCTTTCCCACAGCAAAGTGGATAAAAACTCTGGTGACTGGCACATTTTGGAATGTGAAGGTAGGCATCCTTGATATCGATAGAGGCGAGGAAATCTCCCTGACGCAGGGATGCCACCACTGTTTGAATGGATTCCATTCTGAACTTCTGTACCCACACAAAGCCCTTAAGTGCCTTGAGTTCCAGGATTGGGTGCACTTTTCCTTCCTTCCTGGGAACTGTGAATAGGTTTGAGTAAAAACCCTGAAAACGTTCCGAAGTCTGAACCGGAACAATCACCCCTTGAAGGAACAGGTCTTGTACCACCTCAAACAGGCATTGTAAGCAGACTGGGGACAGGAAGGAAGGAAAAAGCCCTGCCGGGGGACAAGAGCGAAACTTGATCTTGTAGCCAGACCGAATGACTTAGTGGACCCACTTGCCTTGCACCGGAGAAGTCCACGGATCCGGAAACCAACGAAGATGTCCCCCCATCCCCAATACGGGTGAGGGCATACCTTCATGCTGAAGGAGCCTTATCCATGGGTCTGGAGAAGCCCGATCTTGGCTTGCCAGACCAGGTTCGTTTGGATCCTCCTGAAGAGGCCCTGAAAGGCTTCAAGCCCTTGTCTGTCGACCCAGAGGGAGGAAAAGACTTCTTTTGAGCTGAGAAGGAAGGCCCACGTCTACGACGAGGTTCCTTGCCCTTAGTAGCCCCTGGAGGAAAAGTACTTCTCCCCCTTTGAGACTTTTAATGATGTCATCCAGGGTAGCTCCAAACAGGAGATTTCCTTTGAAAGGAAGATCAGTCAGACATTTTTTGACGTCTGATCCACAGACCAGCACTTGAGCCAAAAGACACGCCGAAGGACCACTGCCAAAACAGAGAGGCGAGCCATCAAGGGCGCTGCATTCAAAGAGGCATCACAGATAAACTTCAGTCCCTGGATTAGCTGGCCCGCCAGCTCGGCAAAGGCAGGGGGAGCTGTTCCCCCTCCAGGTTTACAGCCTAAGAGCTTAGCCCACTCAGTCAGGAAAATGGTAAATACTGGCCTCATTGCCGAACCAGCCAGAGTGTACATATTGCGGGCCAAAGCCTCCAACTTCCAGTCAGCAAGATCCTTAAAGGCAGGGGGTCTTCAACCGGAATCATGGTTGCCTTGTTTAATCTGGAAACCGTCCTTCATCTTTAGGATCTCACGCACAGATACAATCAGTGCATCCACCAGCGCCTCTTTGTGCGTGGGCGCAGACGTGGAGGAATCATCCTCACTGATAGAGGATTCCAGGCACGTAGTTGCAGACCCAGCAGGGTGACCCACATCCGCGGCGGCCAAATCAGATTCAGCATCTGATGAGGCAGATGAGGCAGGGGAAGGCAGAGGGGCGCTTTTTTCTAGTCAGTCGCCTGCAAGCCACCTCCACCCGGGACACAAAGTACTCCAGGGATGAGGAGGGGCTCCCACCACCGAAATCACCACCCACACCGCTCCACTGTCATGGCCACCACTATTTTCAATGGCAAACCACAGCAAAATGGCCACCGGACAGCACAAACATGGCCGCCATGTATAGAAATACACAGGCTACAACAAAATGGCATCCCCACGCGGCACCACGAGGCATACAGGGACCCAGGAGGGAGACCAGGCCTCAAGGACAGATCCTGGCAGGATGGGGGCCCTGGCAGGAGACCCACCAGGTACAACCCCCCTCCCACAGTCGATTGTCTAGTCACTGGCAGCTCACCCCCCGAGCCCCCTTCGCTAGTAAGCACCCTGCCTCCACTCCAGGAACAGTGGCCAGACCACCCAAGCAGCCCCAGCGTATGTGGAGGGGAGGGGGGGCAGGTGAGGAACTTGGCAAGGGGGGGTGCCTGCGGGAAGGAAACCAACCGATCGTCCCAAGAAGGGGCCCACGTCCACCCCAAGACCCTCCAGAGGGAGAGAGGGGACAGCTACCCTCCATACCAGGAAGCAGGCGGGCACTGTTCCAGACAGAAGCCCTCTCCATGGAAATAGGGGGGCTGTTAGCCAGGAGGAATGCTGCGACTCAGCCCAAGACCCGGTCGTATGCCACCTCGCAAGGTGTTTAACTCGCAGGCCAGCCCCCATCCAGTGGCACAATGTTGCGGCTGACCTAGCACGGAGCTGAGGTCTGCGCATTCTCACTGGCCAGACTGAGGTGACCACTGGATCTTCATTATCCAGCCCATTGCCCAGTCTGGCAGTTGATTGTAGATCTCACAGGAAAAATCCAGGAGAAAAAATTTCTATCTAAAAAGAAAAAAAAATTTGCCAGGACCAAACATCCCAGCAAGGAACTAGGTTCTTACTCCTGACTAGGCAGAAAAAAACTGAGTGGCTATAGTAGAGAGAGGGAGAATGCCCCCTAGGACTGCCCATGGGTGTAGCCATAATTCTTTTCTGCCTAGTGTCTTACCCCTGTTACCCCTGTAGGGGGCAGTATAACCCAATGGTTACGAATACCAGGAGCTGTGTCTGTCAATGAATGAAAGAGAAAACATATTTACCAGCCCCTTCCTTCGCTCTCCATCCTGACAGTTCCCCATAGTAGCTGCCAGGAGAGGAGAAGAGGGAAGCTGGCAGCGCTGCGGGGGACGAGAGGGGGCAGGAGGAGGACACAGGGGTGCACCCCAAACACTCCAAAATGCCTTCACCCCAAATTCGCTCATCCATGTCTTTATGGACCTTGCTTTGTGCACTGGTGTGCAGTCATGTTGGAACAGGAAGGGGCCATCCACAAACTGTTCGCACAAAATTGGGAGCATGAAATTGTCCAAAATGTCTTGGTATGCTGACACCTTAAGAGTTTCCTTCACTGGAACTAAGGGGCCAAGCCCAATCCCTCAAAAACAACCCCACACCATAATCCCCACCTCCACCAAATGATATGGACCAGTGAAAAAAACAAGGTCTATAAAGACATGGATTAGTGAGTTTGGGGTGGGGAAACTTGACTGCAAAAGAGTCCTGACCTCAACCCAATAGAACACCTTTGGGATGAATTTGGGCGGAGTCTGCGAGCCGGGCCTTCTCGTCCAACATTCGTGAATGACCTCACAAATGCGCTTCTGGAAGAATGGCCAAACATTCCCATAGACACACTTCTAAACCTTGTGGACAGCCTTCCCAGAGGAGTTGTTATAGCTGCAAAGGGTGGGCCAACTCAATATTGTACCCTACGGACTAAGACTGGGATGCCATTAAAGTTCATGTGCATGTAAAGGCAGGCGCCCCAATTGGTAATATAGTGTATGTTCACATGGCAACTACAGTTTCTTGATCTTTTATTGTAAAGCCTTTGTGTGTGTGTTTTTTTTTGTAGTACTCCATTTTGACTAATGGTTATGTCGGTTGTCCACGCTTATTTGTAGATCACTTACCATATATACTATTATGGACCAACAATATTTGTGCAACTTACTCAGTCTTAGTCGTAACGATTGGAATGCCACTTTGTGATCATCAGTTCCCTATTTCCATTTCTCTTTTTATATTTGATATTTGCAATAAATAAGTAAAAAAAAAAAATAAAGAAGTTTCTTTGGAGTTTATTTTTAGTAATAAGTTACATTCTGAACTGGAACCACATGAGAAGACAGCAGGCCACCGTAAGAATACTCATAGAAAAAAGCACAATCACCAACAACTGGCCCTATATAAAATATATAAATAAATGATTGCACCAACATCTAGGTATCCTTCATTTTATTAATAAAACATATAAACTTTACAAAGCATAAAAAAATATGAACATGAAACTTCATAGAGCAAAACAGTATGTATATATTGCAATCATCCTGATTGTCTATATGGCCTTATCATCTTCTAGAGCTAGCTTCAGTCAAGTGAAGAAATAGTAAGTGCCAAAAGTTTTTTAGGAATCCTAAATATGTAGCTAAAAAAGTGTGTCCAGCTTTATAACTCTAATAAAAGAGACACCCGACTTATCATACAAAAGTAAAAAAAACTTACTTCATACAATAATACCATGTACAAAAAGAGTAGAAAAATGCATACACCTTATCCACACAAACTGGATATCAATACATTTACTTAACCTTGTAGACTTTATTTCAATTATTTGCGTTTGAGCTCTTCTTAATCAATTTAAAGTCTTTGGGGTTGCCTTGGTTTTAGTCCTTTATTTCCTTTCTATAGGTGTCACGTTCCGAAATTCCCAAAAAATATTTAGCAGATTTGTGGATTCCTGTATCTATGGTACAGATACAAACCTGTATATAACCGTAACTCTCACCCAGTCATTTCTTTTATCAATGCACTTTTTTCCGTACCAAGATAGTGCTCTACCGACTTAATGTATGTCATTCAACAGTCATCATTTTTATTCTTGGTTGAGTTACGTTAAAAAACACACATAACTTGGAGGAGGTCAACCCATCAAACTTGATCTTGGTTCACAAAGGAAACAGGTTTTGGCTCCATAATTTTTCTTTAACAGTAGAATTTTCAGATTAAAAATCATAGTGGATTCACCAGTGATCACTGATGATTAACGTTGGAAGATATTCATGGAAATCGACAGATGCAGAACTGAGCAATTCGAATGTGTCGTAATTTGTAGACATATCTTGACTTCTTGCACTTGGAAGTTTTGTATAAGATTGGCACTTCTTTGTAGAATGGCACACTGACCATCGAGTTAGCTTTGGATGAAACACAGCCTTTACAAAGACAGTACGCCTCAACAATAGATGGAGGATATCTGTTCAAGTCTTCATTGATTCTAAATATGGAAGGAAAGGTAGGTGAGTACATTTTTTGACCCGAGTAACAGTAAAAGATTATATTCATATTTTTTGGTCTGTAAACTATCATGATAAAGTCCATGTGTAGCCAAAAATCATAAAGATATTGCAACCTGCGCTACATTTTAATTTGTTTAGGTGTGTTTGAACATATTCACAAAAACGTGTGCATTGAGGTGCAGTGTTGCATTGTGAATCAGTCCTTGGTGCTCCTGCCAGAAGACAGGCTGTACCTAACTTCCATCTATGGGCTGTTGATCCTCCCAGAAATCCATTGGACCTTTAACTTCCTTCACACAGTACAGCAGCGTTCCCCAAACTTTTTTACACCAGAGAGCGGTTTTGTGGCTGCCAATTTTTCCAGGAACTGGGGGGGGGGTGCAGAGTCGATTCCCCTTCACACCACAGCCCCTCTTTACATAGAGCCCCTTTACAGTGCAGTCACCTTTACATGAATGTAACGCAGACTGTACTGTAAAGGAGGGGCTGTGATGGGAAGGGGATTGCGCTGTAAAGGGCCACTGTGATGTAAAGGGCACTGCACTGTAAAGGGGCACTGTAATGATTATAGTGCAGTCCCCTTTATATCACTGTACCCCTTTACATTACAGCCCCCCCTCCCATCACAGTGCCCCTTGCAGTCATATCCCCCCTTTTTCTCTCTAATCACAGTGCCCCCTTTCTCTAGACAGTGGGCGGGAGCTGCCCAACTTATCATATTAACAAGCGGGTGATTATCCACTTGTTAATAGGGAAAGATTCCCACTCTCTGTGCAGCTCTCCAGCTCCTCCCAACCCCTGTGCTGCTGACAGGATGACATTGTCAATGGGGTTGGAGAGCTGGGAGAGGAGACACAGGCATGGCTGCACAGCGAGAGGTGGGAGGGGACCGCAGTCTGTGATAGACCTGTTTGGACTGCAGTCGCCGCTCATCTTCTGCTGTGCGGCCCAGCAATCAACAGGTCACGGACCGTTAACGGTCCGAAGCCCAGAGGTTGGGGACCCCTGCTTTACAGTGTTATCTCAAGCAGTGTGTTATCAGCCCTGCCCAGTTTACCTCTGAGGAGTATCTTTGGGGACAACTGCTCCTACATAGAAATTCTCCATAAAAATTATTTGGCTGTAGGTAAGTTGTTCCTTGAAGGAGTCAAGCCAATATCCCCAAGCATTGTTTTTCTTGAGAAGGACAAATAACAGAAAGACTTTAGAAGACAAGATTCTTTTACCTGTAAGACCAGGGAGAAATACTTCTGTCCTGCATCAGCTCGGATGAGATATTGATGCTGGAAGGGCATTTCTTAATCTTAATGTCAGGCACATTGTCTTGCCTGATGAGGAGCAGGGAATCTGGTGCCAGTCTTTCAAGCTTAATCCTCAAATGTTCCTCAGAGGGGTTTTTGCATCTCAGATTCTGTCTTCCTTCACATTTTATATACATCAAGATGAAGATCAGAGCCAGCAACAGCTTCATCTGTAAAAAGATAGCACAAGACAGGTCAAATATATTCATTAAAATGCTGCAGAAACAACAAATACTATATTTCTGCACAAATCACCCAATTTTCATTATTATATTCCAAAGAAGATACTCTGCTGTAGGTTTCTCTTTAAAAGGCATTTTGGTCGCCCATTTCAATCTTCAGTTTTTTAGATTTTTACCTAACATAGATCATATAAACCTGAGTCATTTGCTATTATAATTTTAAAATATGGGATTCTCACAAATATGCCAAAAAAAGTATGTCACTGGTTTTCACTCGCTACAATTTATGACAATCCCCCCATGAAAACTTCACTGCTCTTGAAATGGTGGACCGCCAATGCTTTTTTTTTAATCATATATAAAATTATCAAAGTGTCTTGTATAATTCCGTGGGTAAAATTGAAAGAATTATATATTGTTCCTTCTAAAGAATTTTATGGATGCACAGAAAGACTTATACAAAAACCTCTCAAGAATAGTCAAAAGCCTGTCAACAATTTCAACATGTTCTACTAATACAAATACTAAAGAGGGAACATATAAAGTGTTGATGTGTTGGTATTTGACACCAGTTAGATTAATTCACTTTACTCCAAATTATTCCAATGTTTGCTTGGGGGACATGATGAGATTGGAAATATGAACCATATGTTGGTCTTGCCCTTTATTGAACAATTTTTGGAAGGAAGGTTTTCATTTAATATCTATTCTTTTTCAACAATAAATGCACTAAATGCATGAATAACCCTTTTACATTTAAAGATAGGAACCATACCAAAAACACAACAGAAATAAGTTCCCTTTTTCCTTTTTGCAGCGAAACAATCTATTGCTAGAGCTAGGAAGCAACAGAATGTATCTTTTAGCACAGTTATAGAGCAATATTCACATCCAAAACTGTAATAGTATATATTAATGTCAGTAATAAAGTACTGTTAATCTATATTATTACAGCTTTAGATGTGAATACTGCTCTATAACTGTGCTAAAAGCTCCTGAAGAAGCGGTGGTATCTCCGCGAAACATGTAGAGTGTCCAACACTCCGATGGTATCTGCCACCATCGATAGTGGTCACAGTTTTAGATGTGAATACTGCTCTATAACTGTGCTAAAAGCTCCTGAAGAAGCGGTGGTATCTCCGCGAAACATGTAGAGTGTCCAACACTCCGATGGTATCTGCCACCATCGATAGTGGTCACAGTTTTAGATGTGAATACTGCTCTATAACTGTGCTAAAAGCTCCTGAAGAAGCGGTGGTATCTCCGCGAAACATGTCGAGCGTCCAACACCGAGATGGTATCTGCCACCATCGATAGTGGTCATAGTACTCAATCTATGATTTGTGTTCTGTATAGAAATTAATGTGGAAAACATACTATTTTATGCATATATCTTTTATTAAAAATGCATGTTTTAAATTGGTTTGAATAAAACTGAATTTTATTGAAAGAACTTTTTAAGTTTTGTACAGTACCATGAAAGTCCACTCAAAAAAAATGTATTTCTATATTTTGATAGGACGTAGGTACCCATCCTATACATGACCTATATTGGCACCTTCTTTTTTTCTTAAATTCTTTATTTATTGGTATGCCACATGTAATAACAACCAACAATGAAAAAGTATGGCTCCTCATTACAGTAAGTCAATTTTGTGTCCAGAATACAACATAAAAGAAACAGTAAAATAGACAGCTGGCATATAAACACGGCAAATATCTACTATTGATCAAATATCTAAGCCAAACCGTGAGGTGAAGTATTCAATTAAATCTGTAGGTAACCGAGCCAAGTGGGAGTTCGGGTTACGCAAAGCCCATCTCCTGAGATCATGACAGTGGGACCGTAACCTCTACCGGCATCTATCTTTTGGCCGGAGTACAGAGGCCGCTAATCCCCATTTCAAAAGGAACAGCACGTAGATAAGCAAAAATCCAACCTATAAATACACGCACACCAAGAAGCATGTTTTATATAATTATTTAATAGAGAAAAGGGCATCCAAGGTGTCGAAAAGCAAGTACGAGGGTGAAGAGAAGAAGCAGAGAGGAAGTTGTACAAGAAAGTTAGGATAAAAAGGGGTGGGAAGAAGGGGGAGAGAAAAAAAAAGGGATAAATTGTGTAGGGGTGGGGGGGGGGGGGTTATTTGAGGCCTTTTTTTTTCAATTTTAAAAGAGATATTTTTATTTATTTTTTTATTTAAATCATACTTACCTAGGTGGAGCATCAGTCCGATGCTGCATCTGTCCCCAGCCGGCTCTAACACTGAGAACCGAGCGATTAGCGGTGTTTAATTGGCTGTCAGTCAGCAGCTCTCTGCTCTGCCCCCCCCCCCCCATCCCCCGCTCAGTGGAGCTGGGCTGAGCCGGTCGCTGGTCCAGACATGTGAGCAGAACCTGATTTTATTGTCGCAATCTGTTTCCAAGCCTGGACTGGCTCTGTGACATCAGCGGACAGCAGGCTTCAGCCTGTTGTCTGCTGAAAATGGCCCACAGCAGTGCAGAACAAACTGCACTCTTGGGATCTTCAGAAGTACAACCTAATGAGCTTTGGCTAAAATGTATGGAAGGTAATGGCGCTCAAGTGTAGTGCTGGGGGGGTAGATCAGCTGCAACAACGGGGGGGGGGGAGGGAAGTAGGGTATCAAAGGGGAGTATAACAACATACAGAAGGCATCACGTTGAGCCAGAGGAGTTCAAGGAGTCCTATGCACAAGGGGGGGGATGAAAAGTCCATGTGCTAGTCTCTAACCAGGAGTAATTAATGATACATGGACCATGGATGACAAAGGAGTGCGCATGTCCATACCAGACATCGGCGCATGTTCCGAAACACGTAGTGAGCCCAGACTGCCCACACTACCCTCTCCTCCCAGTGACGTCAGATGCTCCCGCCGGCCGCCACACCAGCCCTTCCATCTTGTCCACCGCGACCCTGGGAACCATAGAGCAGGCCTCTCAAGTTCTTCAGAGCTGCCGGACCCCATCTGGATGCTGCACACAGCTACACAGCTACACCCACCGCCGGAGCAGGACACGCTGGACACTTGAATCCACTTACCTCCATGTAAGTTGCTACTATTGTCATTGTAATAAATTACTTTTATCACACTCAAGATGCGCTTTCCCCTCCTTTACTTTAATGAGCTTTGGCTGTACTTCTCCTTTAATGAAAACTGCAGATTTAACAGTATTGAAAATTATTTTGAAATGACATTAGCATGTAAAAGATTAAATGCGATTTTAGTAAACATGTATATACGGTATCTACTTTAAAACCATGCAAATGATTTACTAATAGTCGACCTTTCTACAGTATTGCTATACCATAAAAAGGTTGAACTGGGTTGAAGCATGCTTGGTTTCCTTAGATTTATGGAGGAAAAGTAAAAAGGTTAGACAGGGCAAAGGTTTTGTTCGCTATGTTTTTGTTTTGGTTTTTTTTCCTATTACAACAATCGGCACTAGACACTCGGTTGGCACTGAATGCGTGTCTTTAAATACACCTGTTTGTGGACAATTTCACTTAACACTTCACTTTAAGCCTCAGGGCTGTCACAGCTGGGTTTAAATTTAAACAAAGAACCTTTCATATTTCATGGAACTGGCCCATCCAGATTCCACAAATACGCTGACATTTAATCTAATGTAGATAGGGGATCAAAAGCATTTTTCTTAAATTAGCAACAAAGAATGCATGAAGTCTTGGGTATAAAAAGTTACAAACAGAAGAAGGCACAGAGGAGTTGATTTACAAAAGGCAAATAGACTGTGCACTTTGTAAGGTGCAGTTGCACTCTGCAAGTGAAGTTGCTCCCGAGCTTAGTAAATGTGCAGAAGCTCTACTGACTTCCATCATTCAATCATGTGCAAGCAAACATGCTGTTTTTTTACATTATCTTTGCAAGTAATTGGGTGTTCTTTGCAAAGTGAAGTTTTCCTCATTTCCTAAGCTCTGAAGCAACTGCATTTGCAATCACCCCCCCAGTCTATTTGCCTTTAGCCAATCAACAACTGAGTGTGCTGCTTATACATACACAGGGAAAGCCGCTCAGGCGTGTAGTGTCCAAAACATCCAAGTCGGGTGCTCGTTAGATCCACAATCCCGGCAGCTGTATTCATTAGAAGTAGAAAACTGCACTCCGACTTGAAGATGAATAAAAATATATTTATTGAAGAATCCAAAAATCCATAGTTGACAAAAATATCAGAGACAAGGGAAACTGAGTGTGTTGGCCTTGCCAAATACATTTGCTCATTAATTGAAATTAAAATGTGAATAGTATTAGCAAACATAGAACAATGAGCACATCGAAACAACCAACCCACCACATCAATGGCAAGGATGAACCACCAATGGTCACCACTGGCATCCAACATCATGCCTCATTCTCTTTGGCCTGAAGAGGGTTTTTATGAATGTTCATGAACATGGGTTCCGAAAATCCAGAGTAGATGTCCCGGTACATATTCTATTTGCCATTTATTACTTATATGACATTGTTTCTACAATAAATTAGGTAAATGAACATCTAGAGTGCTGGTGACTGTACATCTCCTTCTTTAGTATTTGAATAGCACCATCTGTTGTGGGCTCTACCAGGGGCGTCACTAGAATTCACAGTAGGGCTCGATTCACATCTATGCATGTTGCTTTTGAGCATTTCTGTAATGCTTTTTGGTGTGCTTTCCAAGATTTTTACCGTGATTAAGCCGCGATTGTACCGCGATTTGCGTTTTTTTATTAAGAAAATTTGTTGTTGGGCACATTTAAAAACGCAAAATCGTGGTAAAATCGTGGCAAAAACGCAATACTTGCATTTTGGATGCAGGTCTATTGAAGTCTATTACATGCAAAACTCTGCATTTTGCAGGAAAAAAAGTCCCCGACCCTTTCCAAAAATGCAGAGGCACAAGAATCTATTGATGTGAACGTGTTCCATAGGAACTCATGTTAAAAAAATTAAATGCATTTCTGCAAAAAGCATGAAAGAACGCATTAGTGTGAATCCAGCCTAAAATCTGCCAGAATTTGCACCCCCACATTGGTCAGTGGGGGGGGGGGGTATCATTGAAAATCCACAATACCTACCTCCACTCCAATGGTCCAACATCCGCAAGGTTCCTCACCGGTGCCGGTATCTTCTCCCTGGATTCTTCCTGGTGTTGGTCTTCAGCCATCTTGGTTGGCTCGCGTGTTATGACTTAACTCCAGCACATGCACATGTCTGGGTACATTTTAAAGCAGACTGCAACAGGCAGGTAGTTATATTTCATTACAGAAGAGACCTTGCATGCCTCTACTGCAATAAAGAGCCTGCCTAGTTGCATTTTTTTTTTTAAATTCAGCCTTTATTAATGCTGACTACTATAAATGAAAAATGACATAGCCACCAGGAATTCTACAAAGGTCACTATGTAGTCCTAGGAGGGCAGGCAGGGCTTCCGCAGAGCCACTGCTGTGCCTGTTCCCTGTACCGAGGAAGAGAACTTTTGTGGTGAACCCAAACTAAGCTGGCCGAGGTGGGTGGATGAGATCATGGAAAAAGAGAATAAACTGAAGAATATAGGTAAGTAATCAAATGTATTTATTTTGCAAATGCTTTTCAAACATGTAGTGCTTTGACCTAGTGCACTGAAGTGCCATTAAAAATGAATGGCACCACAATGCATGTTATGTGCATTACCATGCATTGCAGTAATGCATGAGGATGTTTAAATCCAGTCTATATTCAAGCACCAGGGAAGCAGCTACAGTAAATACACAGACGCATATGAAGAAGACTTGTTTTGCAAGCCAAATGTTTGCAATCCTGTTTTGGCAGTGCGGAGATGTACTCTTTCCTGCCAGACAGAAGAATGATCTATCTGACCTTATGTTTCTCCACTGCAGGCTCGGCAAAACATCTTGGTCAAGGACCTGACATTGGATAATGAAGGAACTGCGGTGTACTAATGAGGTCAACCATGTGCTCCTTCCTCCTGTCAGCAACCTCTCTTTGTTAGATTGACAGCACACTGCAGTATAGTAAAGCCAAATTGGTGCTTAGTGCTGCCTCTACCTTTCTCCTTCTGTGTAGAGGATTTCTGAAAGCTGATAGACAAATAAAGGTACTATAAAAAAAATGTTTTTTTATTGATTACCTAACCACATGGCAGGATGTAAACACAAGTTGGTTATTGGCTTTTTCCTCCTCACGCGAGTGAAGAAGAAAGCCAATAACCAGCTTCTGTTACAGGGACATCGGTACCAACATTGCCCCACACTTCTGCTAATCAATGCCCACCAGTGTTGCTAATCAGTGCTGCCAATCGGTGCCCATCAATGCCTCATCATCTGTGTCACCTATCAGTGCTTCCTGTCTGTGCTGCATACCAGTGCCCATCAGTGCCACCTATCAGTGCCCATCAGTGCCACCTATTAGTGCTGCGTATCAGTGGCACCTCTCAGTGCCCTTCAGTGCCGTTTATCAGAGCGCATCGGTGCCACCTATCAGTGCCCATCAGTACTGCCTAATCAGTGCCGCCTCAGTAGTGCCTATCAGTGCCCATCAGTGCAGCCTATCTGTGCCCATCAGTGTAGCCTCATCAAGACATATCAGTGAAGGAGAAAAATTACCTGTTTGCTAAATTTTATAACAAACTATGATTTTTTTTTTTTCTTCAAAATTTTCGGTCTTTTTTTGTTTGTTTATCAAAAAATAAAAAAACCCAGTGGTGATAAAATACCACCAAAAGAAAAAAAATGTGGCCCGGGCAGGAAGGGGGTAAAAGTGCCCAGTAGACAAGTGGTTAAAGTGTATCAACAACCAACACTTTTTAAGTCTGGGATAGAGAAGAGATTGGCTAAAACCTTTGTCATTTTTTTTGCCTTTCTCTTAATTTCCTGCCGTTAAGACAGTGAAAGGAAATCTCCTCAAAGTGAGAAGACATCCCCTCTGGTGGTTGTCACCATTGGAGGATTTCCCCTCCTCTTCTAAGCTGGTAACAACTGTAAAGTTTTAAATTTCCCATGACTTTCTGTACCAGTGATAGTAGTCACCAAGACAAATAAAGAGGCTGAAGCTACTCAAAGGGGACATAGACCACAATAAAGGATAAAACAGGGGTTTTACCTATTCCAAGATTAATCTAAAACTGACAAAAAAAAAAGTTTTGGCTTTTGGTGCACTTTTATAACTATCTATAATTTTTATTTAAAGTGTATGTATATACATTTTTTTGTTTTGCTTAGAATTAGGAAGTGTTAAAACGATTTGTTTTTCGTTTTTATTTTTTATTTTTTTTGCTTTGTCCTGTTAGGGAAATTTCCCTTCACTTTCTGTCCTGGATACTTACCAGAAACAGACAGAAAATCTTTTTTTTTTTTTTGCTTAGGGAATTCCAATCTTAGTTGTCACTGGAACATTGGTCCCCATTAGGGTTGCCACACCATCCCTTTAAAACCGAACACATATTAATTACACAGGTTCTGTGGCTGATCAGAGGGTAATTAAGCTCACTTGGTGTCTTATCTGCATTAAATTAGCCTTGGAAACTAATTTATATGTGTTCAGATTTAAAGGGATGAGGTGGCAACCCTAGTCCCCATTGGGTGATATACCCTTGTCTCTTTCTCTGATGACAAAGCTAAAACTCTGGTTTGCCTTTACTCTCTAAGGTTGGTTTAGGCTCCATTCACATTTGTGCAACTTGTCGTGCAACTTTGGACATCAAGTTGTTCCCCATGTTTTCCAATGGTAACCATTCATATATGTGCAACTTAAAGTTTCAGCAACTTCAAGTTCATGCACTACTTTGGTCCTACTTTCATGCAACTTGAGGGCCATAGACTTCAATGTTAATCCTCAAAAGTTGCATGAAAGTCATACCTGAACGTTATACAATGCAACAGTTGTGCAACAGTTGTCTATTATCACTGGTCAATGCCAAAGTCTTATGCACCCATCCAAAGTTGCGTCAAAGTTGAACCAAAGTTGCACCAAAATTCCACTCCAAATTAGGACCGACTTTGGAGTCCTACGAGTGTGAATGGAGCCTTACTAAAACTGGAGAGTGCAAAATCTCTTACAGCTGTGCTTT
Source organism: Pelophylax lessonae (assembly GCF_965119305.1). Classification (NCBI taxonomy): domain Eukaryota; kingdom Metazoa; phylum Chordata; class Amphibia; order Anura; family Ranidae; genus Pelophylax; species Pelophylax lessonae. The sequence goes on along the minus strand of NC_138778.1, from coordinate 48,112,436 downwards.
GTAGCCAATAAGCTTCTATTTTTAGCCTGTTTAAATAAGCTTTGACAAAAAAAAAACTGGAAGCTGATCGGTTTCTTTGCAGAGCTGCACCAGATCCACTTTCCAGTTTTAGTAAATCAACCCCTCTTTCTAAAAAGACTAAAACCTCGTATACACGCATTGATAGTTGGCCGTGAATTTTCGGCCAACGTCCGATCGGCCGATTTTCGGCTTGTTAGTATGATGCTTTCGACAACCGACTCCGACTTTTCGGCCGAAAAAAATCTGGTGTGCAGGCTATAAAATTTTTGTTGGCTGTCAACAGAACGGCCGATTTTCCGTCAGTCAGTACAGATTTCGGCAGACAAAAATCTGATGAGCAAGACTGGACAGAGAAGAAAAAACACACGGAAAGTAAACCATCACATGACATCACTTCTGAAGTTGATTTTTGTTGGCCGAGAAAATTCGTGTCTAGAGCACATTCCAACCAACACAACAACACTGGACAAAAGACAGCCAATCGGTCGGCCGATAATCGTTGCGTGTGTACGAGGCATTAGGTCTAACCCTTTGCACCACTTTATTGAAAACACAAACAAGTTTTGCCTTTACATACACTTAAAATGGAAGTTTAGGAGCTAAACAGGAGCCCCACCTCCTTCATCCCTCAGACAAGTGAAGGCTTTTCTTCTTAAAAGAAAGGTGTAAAATCTCAGCACACACTCAGGACTTGTATGACAGCATTCTAAGAGGGATTGAAGCTGTTACAAAGGTGGCCCTACTCCCTCTTAGGTGATTAGTATTTCTAGATGTTTCTGTTATTTTGTCCACCCCTTTTTTTACAGCACCATCCATTCCCCAAGCAACTAGACAGAGATTATTGCACCAACAACGGCTGTCAATGTAAAGAACAGGAGCTAGGAGCCAGGATCCATGGCCCCCATGCCGCCATACGTGGATTCCAAAAATAGCCATACAATCTCCAATCTATGCAACATGTATTTTAGATTTACCGAAAAGAATTGAGATGTTGCACGAATGTGTAATTAGCCAGACAGGTCCTTGGAAGGGCTGAAATAGTAAAAACATTGAAATGTGTATGGTAAGCTTAAAGTAAACTTGTGGCCAGGCTATGGGCATTCAAGTGCTTACATATTCCTAAAGCGGTAGTAAACCGTGGGTCCTAAAATAGAAAAAAAATCCCCTGCAAGGCAATGGCATAACGTGCTAGTATAGCATATTATGCAATACTTACCTTAGAACGAAGCCCTCCAGCAGTGTCTTCCATCTTCCCCCAATCTTCCTTCCAGGTTTGCTTGCTCTGGTCCTGTAAATGGCTGAGCCGTGATGACGTAACTCCCTCGCATGGGCACAGGAGTTGCGGTTTGCGGCACAGAGCTTTGTTCCTTGCCATCCGTCCCTTCAGAGCGCATGCGCCAGTGATGTCACCAGCTGCATCCAGTGTGAATATCTCCTAAACACCAAAAGTTTAGGAGATATTCACTGTACCTACAGGTAAGCCTTATTATTGGCTTATCTGTAGATACAAGTTTAAAATCAGGATTTACTACAACTTTAACATGCAGTAAATTAGTTTTTAAACAAGCGTTTACTGACCTCTGTATCTAAGGACACTGTTGAGCATTAGCAATTCATCCTTAAAGTTCACAGCAGAAGCACTGAAGTCATCCAAATCCCCTTCTCAGCAGCTCGGTCCACCCTGAATTGCTCCACAGTGCCTGCGGCTACATAGGGCTTGTTTTAAAGCTCATTTACAACTTGATAAGAATATGTAAATGCATGTAAATGAATATCCATAGCATGGCCATAAGTTCACTTTAAGGCAAAGTGTAATTTGCAAAGTGTAGGAATTTCTTTGCAGTCAACACTTAGGGGTTGATTTACTAAAACTGGAGAGTGCAAAATCTGGTGCAGCTCTGCAAAGAAACCAATCAACTTCCAGGTTTTTTTTGTCAAAGCTTAATTAAATAAGCTGAAATTAGAAGCTGATTTGCTACCATGCACAGCTGCACCAGATTTTACACCCTCCAGTTTTAGTAAATCGATTTAACCTGGCCATACATTATTGATTGTGATGATTTGGGGAGCCATGTCATCTGCTGGTGTCGGTCGACTGTTTTATCTAGTCCAAAGTCAGAGTAGCCCTCTACCATTAAATCCTAGAGCACTTCATGTTTCCCTCTGCTGACCAGCTTTATGGAGATGCTGATTTCCTTTTCCAGCAGGACTTGGCACCTGCCCACACTGCCAAAAGTACCAATACCTGGTTTAATGATCATGGTATCACTGTGCTTGATTGGTCAGCAAACTCGCCCGACTTAAACCCCAAAGAGAATCTGTGGGGTATTATCAAGAGGAAGATGAGAGACACCAGACCCAACAATGCAGACGAGCTGAAAGTCGCTATCAAAGCAACCTAGGCTTCTATAACACCTCAGCAGTGCCACAGGCTGATCGCCTCCATGCCAAGCCACATGGATGCAGTAGTTCATGCAAAAGGAGTCCCAACCAAGTATTGAGTGCATACTATACTGTACATGAACATACTTTTCAGTAAGCCAACGTTTCTATATTAAAAAAACCTTTTGTTAATTGGTCTTGTGTAATATTCTAATTTTCTGAGATACTGAATTTGGGGTTTTCACTAGCTGTAAGCCATAATCATCAAAATTAAAAGAAATAAATTATTAAAAGATATCACTCTGTGTGTAACGCATCTATATAAAATATATGAGTTTCACTTTTTGAATGGAATTATTGAAATAAATTAACTTTTTGAGGATATTCTAATTTTTTGAGACGTACCCGTATATATAAAACACAGCAATGCATAAGGTTTATAGTAATATAGCGATAGCAAGCAAAACAAGTGGTAAATTGAGTCTGTAAAATTCCACTCGGAAGGTAAAGAATTCATCCCCACATTCCTGCATAGAGAAGACCTGATCTCTTATTACACAGCACATACTACGACACAGACACTGCAGGTGCTATGGGTCAGGTGTAATGCTCTGTTTCTCCAGTGGTCCCATGCACCCAAGCTTATGAGGGTGTGAATGCTCTTGGTTTATATTTGCAGGGACGTTTTAACCATAAGGAGCATGATTAATATTTATGTCTGATAAACCAGTCCGACCAATCGGTGTCCTTCACTGATGAAACACAAACTGCAATATGCTGATCTCTACCTGACTCTATATTATTACACAAGTTATACTGCAAAATGCATTCTAAGGCTCCATGCACACTGGGCTTCAAAAAATGCCCCTTCTCTTGGCATAAAAAAAAGCGCTCATATAGAGCGTTTTTTGTAAAAAGTTTAGGAGAGTTTTGTGTTTTTTTTTCTGGCAGTAAGCTTCAATCAGAAACACAAACCAGAAGGTTTTTTTTTCCTGCCTCTAAGGCTCGGTTCACATATATGCGATGCGGGAAGGCTGCGAATTCGCAGCCTTTTCCCGCATCGCACACGCACCCCCGGCAGTTCACACTGCCATATGCGATACGCTGGGGGTGTCAATGTAATCTTAACGACACCCCCAGTTTGATCGCATATCGCAGTGCGATCGTGCAGTTCGCACAGGATGGGATCGCACAAGTGTGAACCGCTGTGCGATCCGATCCTGATGCGGCTGCAAAAATGCCTCCTGTGCGTGTTTGCACCGGGTGCGATGCGAATTTAGCCATACAAAGTGTATGGCTAAACTCGCACCGCACAGCTGATCGCATGTAATGTCAGAGAGGTGCGCTCCGACATTACATGCGAACCCGGCACTCGCAGAAGTGTGAACCGGGTCTCAACGTTGAGCTCAAAATATGCCTAAACCTCCTAATGTGCATGGACACATAGGATAACATTGAGCTGCTTCTACAGGCAGAACACAAAACTCCTGTAGAAGCAGCGATTTTTCAGCCAATGTGCATGGAGCCTTAAACAGCACAACTGCAATCATTCTCTTGTATGGAGTCGCTTATATGGGACCATTATCCAGAGCTGTTCTCAACTGGATACCTGTTTCAGGCAAGTGACCTAGAAAGAGTTAAAGCCAGAAGATTCACACTAGCAGCAATAAAATACAAAAAAAATATTGTCTGCTTTTTAGCTGTAATCTGCAACCAAGAATTAAAGTTTACTGTGACCATGGAGATATAGATACACAGAAAACTTTTTCTGCCTACAAACACAGTTTGCCAACGATACCAGGAAGAGTAATTCACAATCACCGGATCACATTATCAGTTTTACTGCAAACTGCAGATAACAGTGGAGGTCTGATATTCTCAGGAACGTCCCATGTACGCAGAGGTACTGTCCCTTCATATAATTAGATAGATAGATAGATAGATAGATAGATAGATAGATAGATAGATAGATAGATAGATAGATAGATAGATAGATAGATAGATAGATAGATAGATAGATAGATAGATAGATAGATAGATAGATAGATAGACAGACATATTCATGGCTAAGAAGAGAGACAGAGAGAGAGAGAAAGAAAGAAGAAAGAAAAGAAAGAAAGAAAGAAAGAAAGAAAGAAAGAAAGAAAGAAAGAAAGAAAGAGAAATGAAAATTTACATACATTACAGACAGAGAGACAAATAGAGACATAGATAGATAGATAGATAGATAGATAGATAGATAGATAGATAGATAGATAGATAGATAGATAGATAGATAGATAGAGATAGATAGATAGATAGATAGATAGATAGACAGACATATTCATGGCTAAGAAGAGAGACAGAGAGAGAGAAAGAAAGAAAGAAAGAAAGAAAGAAAGAAAGAAAGAAGAAAGAAAAGAAAGAAAGAAAGAAAGAAGAAAGAAACAGAAAGAAGGAAAGAAAGAAGAAAGAAAGAAGAGAGGGAGGGAGAGAGAGAGGGGAGGGAGAGAGAGAGAGGGAGAGAGAGAGAGAGGAGGACGAGAGAGAGAGAGAGAGAGAGAGAGAGAGAGAGAGAGAGAGAGAGAGAGAGAGAGAGAGAGGAGAGAGAGTGGAGGAGAGAGAGATGAGAGGGGGAGAGAGGAGAGAGAGAGAGAGAGGGGTGGGAGAGAGGAGAAGGGAGAGGGAGAGAGAGAGGAGAGAGAGAGGGGAGGGAGGAGAGAGAGGGAGAGAGAGGGGGAGAGAGAGAGGGAGGGAGAGAGAGAGAGAGGAGAGGGAGGGAGAGAGGAGAGAGAGGGGAGAGAGGAGAGGAGGAGAGAGAGAGGGGAGAGAG
>NC_138778.1:48077740-48107021 GCF_965119305.1 Pelophylax lessonae | reverse complement strand
AGGGAGAGAGAGGGAAAGAGGGAGATGGAAAGAGAGGGAGAGGGAGAGAGAGGGAAAAGGAGAGAGGGAGGAGGGAGAGAGAGGAAGAGAGAGAGAGAGATGAAAAGTTACATACATTACAGACAGAGAGACAGATAGATAGATAGATAGATAGATAGATAGATAGATAGATAGATAGATAGATAGATAGATAGATAGATAGATAGATAGATAGATAGATAGATAGATAGATAGATAGATAGATAGATAGATAGATAGATAGATAAATAGATAGATCGATAGATCGATCAATAGCATATAGAGGAATCAAAAGATATATGGTAAGTAGCCATACAAATGCTCAGATTAACATGGTAGACAGTTGGTAAATATATAATAGATAGATATATAGGTATGCTGATAATGATAGATAAAATAGATATAGATAGACTGGAGTTTTTAACCAGACTAACAGATGTAAATCTGTCATGCAAAATAGAACAATAGACAGACAGACAGACAGACAGACAGACAGACAGACAGACAGACAGACAGACAGACAGACAGATAGATAGATAGATAGATAGATAGATAGATAGATAGATAGATAGATAGATAGATAGATAGATAGATAGATAGATAGATAGGCAAGTGCACATGGACTTCGTAATGCAGAAAGCACACTAAGGTCACTATCTGCAGCTGATCCCCCACCATCATATTCATCCCATTTTCCATCCTTTCTCATGTAAAAATTCAATGTATAGTTCCTTCTGTTGTGTAATGTCAGGAAATCTTTGAAGAATCAGATGTATAATTACATTGATAACAATGGCAGCCAGTTCCTGGTGTCCAGTCCAGATGGGGTCTCTCACCTTCTAGCTATATCTCAGTCCCAGGCTTAATAAAGGAAGACACAAGAGATGAGTTTGTGGAATGGAATTGTCAGCTGTCTTTATAACCTGCTGTGATTAGCGCCTCCTTCCAATATGATATGATCGCCTGTTGTAACCTGAAACTGAATGAGGAACTGATTGGCTGGTTGTCTGGGTGAATGCCAGAAATCAACTGCTTGTAAAAAAAAAAAAAAAAAAAAAAACACACCCAGAGCTGTCACACCTGCCATGCACTTTGAACTTGCGTGTTACAAGAAAAACAACCCAGTGCGAGGAAAAAGAAAAAAAGAAAAAGTTTATTTTATAACTTCATGCCTTGAGATGTCCATGTTTTTGGCACCACAACTTCTTAGCAGCCTGTATTCATTTGGTAGGAAAGTCCCCAATTATTTAGATGGGGTAACACCATTTATCTTTCAGTAGCATTTTAAATTGCCAAATATAGAGCTGAAAGTACCTTTCACATTCGGTATATGTGGACACTGAGCCAATAAAGACACATTTATGACCCCTTACAGCGGCCTCTCTCAACCTTTACAACACAGAGGAACCCTAGAAATAAATTTCAGGTCTCGGGGAACCCCTGCTAAAAATTAAAAATCTACAACTCATGACACATCAGTGTGACAGTCAGTGGGAAGAATGCTCCTTACTCTTATCATTGGGAAGAATTACCCCCTTAGAGAGAGCTAAAAGGAACAATGGTGTCATTGGAAACTTATCTGAGAGGCAGAAATTGCCCATTAATAAAGGAACCCTTAGCAACCTCAGGAAGAACTCTAGGGTTCCACGGAGGATGCTATGAGGAAGGCGTAAAGCTGAAACGCGTCAGCATTTGTCATGTTGTCACCGCTATCCATGTTGGAATAAAGTATTTTACTTGGAAGAAGACTTTTCGTGTGCCGGCTTTATTCATATAACATTTGGTTTGGACGTTCAGCCTGAGCACCGACACTTAGCTCTTTATCTTTCCACAGTGCGTTGGAGCTAGGGTGAGTTACTGTTTATTCCACGGAACCCTGGTTGAGAAACCCTGCCTTAGAGGTTTAATACAGGGGTCTGTTTAGCTTAGCAAATGAAAAAATTGAGGTGTCTCAATAACAAGCAAGCTTTCCAAAAATGGCCACTAAAGAGGCCCTTTGATGTGCAAGGGTCTTTAGGAACCTACGGGTCCAATGGTAATAGAGATGGGTTAGGTGGGTGATGGGACCCCTCCTTCTGGCATTTAGATGTGAATACACTTCTGTCTAGAGGTTATTCCATGCACAGTGGAGTAAATGCGAGTTTGGATAGCCCAGCTAGATGCGAGTTTGGATAGCCCAGCTATCCAAACTCCCACAAACAGAGCTTTCTTTTGGTGGTATTTGATCACCTGTGCAATTTTTACTTTTTGCGCTATAAACAAAAAAAGAGTGACAATTTTGAAAAAATAACAATATTTTTCACATTTTTTTATATGAAATTCCCCCCAAAAAATGTAAAAATCAAAATTTTTTATCATTTTAGGCCAATTTGTTTTTTGCCACATATTTTTGGTGAAAAAAATCGCTATAAGCGTATTTTGATTGGTTTGCGCAAAAGTTATTGCGTTTACTAACTAAGGGAAAGATTTTTGGTGGTTTTTTTTTTAACGAGTAATGGCGGCGATCTGTGATTTTTTTTGCGGGACTGCGACATTGCGGCGGACAGATCGGACCCTTGACTGACATTTTTGACACTTTTGGGGTTACCAGTGACATTACTACAGTAATCAGTGCTATACATATGCACTGTTACTGTAAAAAAAATGACACTGGCAGGGAAGGGGTTAATTTTATTGGAGAGGGAGGGGTTAATGTATGCCTGGTGCTTACTGACGTGTGTGGGGGGAGGGGATTGTGTGACACAGGGACAGATCGCATGTTCAGCTATGCTGAACCCTGCAATCTGACCCTGCCTGTCACTTAGGAGATCCGCCCGCTTTGTTTACACAAGCGGGCGGATCTCCAGACTCGATTCCCAGACAATCACTGGCGCTCCTCCCCTGGCCCGACTCCCGCTGTAACGGAATACAGCAGGAGCGAGCCTCCGGCGGCACGCGCGCGCCGCCCACAAGGGGAGGAGTCCAGCGACGTAGGTCATATTCAAATTTCAGATCATTTGGTAAATCACACCAAAAGTTATTCACATTAAGCTGTTTTTAGCAATCATAAAAACACGTGGCTTAATGTGAAAAGAGCTTAAGTACCAAAATGTGCCTAAACCTCAACCAATTGTCTTGAAACTTTGCACAGCCCAAGTTCTGCACTTCCCAAAGCTATCCTGGAGGTTTCATCGATTTTGGTCTCCCACACGGAAAACTGGGGACATTAAGCTCTTTTTTTGGGGAGCTTAATGTGGCTTAACGTACAAAAAAGAGCTTAGATGTGAACCAATTTCCCCCAAACTTCACACAATAGAAGACTCTATTGATGCTAAGATAGTCTGAAAATTTTAGCTCATTTGGTAAATCACACCAAAAGTTATTCACATTAAGCTATTTTTTTACAATACTAAAACGTTTAATGTCCACGAAGAGCCAACCAATTCCAACATATTCTGAAAATTTCAGATCATTTGGTAAATCACACCAAAAGTTATTCACATTAAGCTCTATTTTGCAATCATAAAAACGCATGGCTTAATGTGAAAAGAGCTTAGATGTGAAACAATTTCCCCCAAACTTGGCGCAATAAGTAATAAGGCCACAGTAAGCTTCACAAAAAGCAAGCTAAATGCAGTGGTGGCTGGTGAAGTTTTAAGATGGGGGGGGGGGGGGGCGCAAGACCCCGCCCTTCTATTTTGACCCCTCACATTTATAAGAAGCCCCACCCCTTATAGACTCCACCCATTTTGTCCCCTATATTTTGCTTGCATGAACAAATTCTCCCAATATATCACATATTAAGGGGTCTCTCAGTACTAGTATATCCCATAATAGGGAGCAGGGGCCCTATTATAGGATATACTGTGAGGGACAACCTATTATGGGATACACTGACTGAGAGTGGTACAAACCCCACAGTACAGACCCCCTAGCACAAACCCCACAGTACAGACCCCCTAGCACAAACCCCACAGTACAGACCCCCTAGCACAAACCCCACAGTACAGGCCCCCTAGCAAAAACCCCACAGTACAGACCCCCTAGCACAAACCCCACAGTACAGACCCCCTAGCACTAATCCCACAGTACAGACCCCCTAGCACAAACCCCACAGTACAGACCCCCTAGCACTAATCCCACAGTACAGACCCCCTAGCACAAACCCCACAGTACAGACCCACTAGCACAAACCCCACAGTACAGGCCCCCTAGCACAAACCCCACAGTACAGACCCCCTAGCACAAACCCCACAGTACATGCCCCCTTTCAATGTAGTGACCAGCGTACATGCCCCCTTTCAATGCAGTGACCAGCATACATGCCCCCTTTCAATGTAGTGACCAGCATACATGCCCCTTTCATCCATCCATCCATCCATCCATCCATCCATTCATGATGATATATATAATGATATCTGCACACTCTGGTCTGAGCCCGGCCTGGGTAACTTGATATTATTCTTGCACCGTGACCTGCCTGTACCTACCTGTTCTGGCCTGGGTCTATCCATCCATCATGGATGAATGGACCCAGGCCAGGCCAGAACAGGTAGGTACAGGCAGGTCACGGTGCAAGATTTATCAAGTTACCCAGGCCGGGCCCAGACCAGAGTGTGCAGATATCATTATCATCATGGATGGATGGATGGACCCAGGCCAGGCCAGGCCAGGTAGGTACAGGCAGGTCACGGTGCAAGAATAATATCCCAAGCCAGGCCCAGACCAGAGTGTGCAGATATCATTATATATATATATCATCATGGATGGATGGATCATCCATCCATCCATGATGATATATATAATGATATCTGCACACTCTGGTTTGGGCCCGGCCTGGGTAACTTGATAAATCTTGCACCGTGAATTGCCTGTACCTACCTGTTCTGGCCTGGGTCCATCCATCCATCCATCCATCCATCCATCCATCCATGATGATGATATCTGCAGCAGATATCATCATCATGGATGGCATGGCAGGCAATGGATGGCAATGTCATGGCATGGATGGCAGGCAATGGATGGCAATGGCATGGCATGGATGGCAGGCAATGGATGGCAATGGCATGGATGGCAGGCAATGGATGGCAATGGCATGGATGGCAGGCAATGGATGGCAATGGCATGGATGGCAGGCAATGGATGGCAATGGCATGGCATGGATGGCAGGCAATGGATGGCAATGGCATGGCATGGATGGCAGGCAATGGATGGCAATGGCATGGATGGCAGGCAATGGATGGCAATTGCATGGCATGGATGGCAGGCAATGGATGGCAATGGCATGGATGGCAGGCAATGGATGGCAATGGCATGGCATGGCATGGATGGCAGGCAATGGCAAGGCATGCATTTTTTTTGTGGAGTGGACAGAGGCCTGAGGAGGAGGAGGACTGAGGACTTACCGGGCTGCTGCTGCACAGGGCTGGACTCGTCTCTCTCTTCCGACCCGAGGCCTGGATCCGAATGCGGTCTGCCATCTGTCCACGAAGAAGGCCCGCCGCCGCCCGATCCGACTCCTGGTCTCCGTCTCCTCCTGGTCCTGGACTGGTCCTCCTGGTCAAGCGGCGACTCGGCGTCGGCGAGAGCTCTGAGCGGACGGGAGTCTTCTATCTTCTCTCAGCCGCGGGAAGGAATGGAACCCGGAAGGCGGAAGCGGTGATCGTGACGCCAGGGCGGTGCACCGCCCCACGTGTCACGTGACCAGATGATGTCCTTCTGTGATTGGTCCAGGCTGGAATCTGGACCAATCATAGCCAGGTGGGGGTGGCCAAGCGCTCTTTTCTGCGCCCAGGTTACGCCCCCAGAAGGCAGCCAATCGGCGCCTTTTCTGGGTCATAAACCTCACCCCCCCCTTTAGCCACCACATAGGCCGCTCAGACCGGCTAACCGATTTTTTTTCCCTAACTTTATTGTTTTTTTTTGTCTTTTTTTTGTCTTTTTTTTTAGGGGGGGCGGCGCCCTGGCGCCCCCTATGCACGGGCCGCCACTGGCTAAATGTAAGCTCTTTTTACATTAAGCTGTTGACATTAAATGTTTTAGGAATGTAAAATGAAGCTTAATGTGAATAACTTTTGGTGTGATTAACCAAATGATCTGAAATTTTCAGAATATGTTGGAATCGATAGGTTCTTCTATTGTGCCAAGTTTGAGGGAAATTGGTTCACATCTAAGCTCTTTTTTGTATGTTAAGCCACATTAAGCTCCCCAAAAAAAGAGCTTAATGTCCCCAGTTTTCCACGTGGGAGACCAAAATCGATGAAACCTCCAGGAAAGCTTATGGAAGTGCAGAACTTGGGCTGTGCAAAGTTTCAAGACAATTGGTTGAAGTTTAGGCACATTTTGGTACATTAAGCTCTTTTCACATTAAGCTAAGGACATTAAATGTTTTAGTATTGTACAAAAAGAGCTTAATGTGAATAACTTTTGGTGTGATTTACCAAATGATCTGAAATTTTCAGAATATGTTGGAATAGATAGATTCTTCTATTGTGCCAAGTTTGGGGGAAATTGGTTCACATCTAAGCTCTTTTTTGTACGTTAAGCCACATTAAGCTCCCCAAAAAAAGAGCTTAATGTCCCCAGTTTTCCACGTGGGAGACCAAAATCGATGAAACCTCCAGGATAGCTTTGGGAAGTGCAGAACTTGGGCTGTGCTAAGTTTCAGGACAATTGGTTGAGGTTAAGGCACATTTTGGTACATTAAGCTCTTTTTACATTAAGCCGTGGACATTAAACGTTTTAGTATTGTAAAAAAATAGCTTAATGTGAATAACTTTTGGTGTGATTTACCAAATGAGCTAAAATTTTCAGACTATCTTAGCATCAATAGAGTCTTCTATTGTGTGAAGTTTGGGGGAAATTGGTTAACATCTAAGCTCTTTTTTGTACGTTAAGCCACATTAAGCTCCCCAAAAAACAAGCTTAATGTCCCTTGTTTGCCTCCTGGAAGACCAAACTACATGAAACTTCTAGGATATATTAGGAAAGTTAAAAACTTAGTCTGTGCAAAGTTTCAGGGCAATTGATTATGGTTTAGGCACTTTATTACACATTAAGCTACATTAAGCCATTTTCACATTAAATGTTTTAGTATGTCCCGAGAAAGGGCCTCCCTGGATCAGAATTGTTTTTCCAGCACATCCCACAGATGCTAGATTGGATTGAGATCTGGAGAATTTAGAGACCAAGTCACCTCAAACTCGTTGTCGTGGTCCTCAAACCATTCTTGAACCATTCTTGCAGGTTGGCAGGGTGCATTATCCTGCTGAAAGAGGCCATTGCCTTTGGGGAATACCATTTCCATGAAGGAATGTACTTGATCACCAACAATGGTAGGTAGGTGGTACGCAGTAACATCCACATGAATGGCAAGACCAAGGTTTCCCAGCAGAACATTGCCCAAAGCATTACACTGCCCCCCCCCCCCCCAGCCTGCCTTCTTCCCATACTGCATCCTGGTGCCATCTCCTCCCCAGATAAGCCACGCACACACACCCAGTCATTCACATGACATAAAAGAAAACGTTATTTATCAGACTAGACCACTTTCTTCCATTACTGCGGTCCACTTGTATTTTCCTTGATAATAGCCTCCTATGGTGCTCTGCACAGCCACACAGACAGGGAGAGAGAAAGTCAACACTAGGATCCAATCAGGCTCTGCTGCAGTGCACATGTGCTGGTAGGGAACATGCAGACAGTAGGAAAGAGCAATGAACTGTGCTGCTGCTTCTGCATCATCCAGTCAGCTTTAAGGGGTGTAATACTGACCATGCTGGTCTACTGCTGCTGCAGTGGAGGTCAGGGTTATATGGCAGGGTTACCTACATCACAAAAAAAGCTGCAAATAATTACAAACCAGGAGCGTGCAAATCATTTCCATATATGTTTTTCAAATGTGTAATGAACAGATTGCCTGGCGTTGAGCTGTAACGCATAAACATATATTACTGTCATGCCAGCCTAGTTAATTATATTTACTCCCGTGACTGTCCTACCCTGATTGCATTGCCAGCTGCCAGAGTGGAAAAACTTGTTTTTCTAACTCATGCTCGATTTATATAATATGATCTAATTCATTAATTAAGGGTTACACAAGGTCATATGGTTAAAGAGGAACTATAGCCTTATGTTCTCTAGAAACGTGTGTAGCCAGGTGCTAGACTACAGCAATATGGAGAAAGAGACGACAGGGTCGATTTACTAAAACTGGAGAGTGCAAAATCTGGTGCAGCTCTGCATAGTAGCCAATCAGCTTCTATCTTCAGCTTGTTAAATAGAGTTTCAACAAAAAAACTGGAAACCTAAAGGTTTCTATGCAGAGCTGCACCAGATTTTGCACTCTCCAGTTTTAGTAAATCAACCCTATTGCCTTTTATTCTTCTCTCTACTGAGATACTGATGTTATGCTGCACCATTCTCCTTTGGCCAGCAGGGGGAGAGCTAAAGCCCAGCAAACTCAAAGGCTTCTAATCAGAGTTCTGAGAATCCTGGGAGTTAAAGCGGAGTTCCAGCCTAACACACTCACCTGTCCAACGGTCCAGCAATGCGGCCGCCCCGAAGCCTCGCTCTTCTCCCTCTCTGCTCTCCGGCGCCGGCATCACTGGTGTGGGCACTCGGCTGTGACAGTTTGCGGCTTCACAGCTGGGTACGCACTGTGCATGCGCGAGTTGCGCTACGCGTCGTGATTGACTGGCAATCTTCTGGGACCTCTGACATGTCCCAGAAGATTGCAGGGAGGGAGGGGGAGAGGAGAACTTCCGCTCAGGGCGCCGCGGCGCTCCGAGCGGAAGTGGGAGCGGGTACCTGTCAAAACTAGGTACCCCCCCCCCAAAAAATGACATGCCAAATGTGGCATGTCAGGGGGTTAGCACTACCTAAAGCGGAAGTTCCACTATTGGGTTGAACTCCGCTTTAAGGTTTGGAATGCAGCCATATTATGGAACCCATGGGGGTTGATTTACTAAAGGCAAAAAGACTGTGCACTTTGCAAAGTGCAGTTTCCCTATGCAAGAGAAGCTCTGCTGACCAACATATCCAATCACGTGCAAACAAAAATGCTGTTCTTTTTATTTTCCTTGCACGTGATTGATTACTCTGCAAAGTGAAGATTTACCTCATTTACTAAGCTCTGAAACAACTGCACTTGCAGAGGGCAACTATTTCCCTTTAGTAAATCAACTCCATAAACTCTTTAGGCTACAGATCCCAATGGACATTATGCAGTAGGAGGAGTGGAGAGATGATTTTTACAGCAGCATCCTGACACTGCATTTTTGACACTGCTAGTAGAAACTGAGCCGCTGAGCAAGACAATAAGTGTACCCAATCCATACGGCACCCATACTGCACTCCATACCGCACTTATTCCAAACCTGGACTGCACCTATACCAACCCTATACCACATTATACTGAACCTGTACCGTTTCTGAACCACATCTAGCTTGCACCTAAACCTATACTGTACCTATATTGTATGCAGGTTAACTGGGACTGTCATTAAGTGCAAAGATGCTCCTGAAGGGCCCCAACAATAGCCAGCAGAACAACTCAAAGGACTTAACCTCCCGTAATAAATATTCAGCAAGCCCCCTTTGGTCCCCTGACTCTTCCACTACCATCCTCCTTTCCTTTGGACAGTGCATACCCAGTCAGTCTAGGACTAGCATTGTCGCCATAAATGCATTCTGGCAATATAGTTCCAGCACTCGGTAGATTAAACTTTACTACTACTTGTTGCTGCACTTGAGGTGGCCTTGCTACTGTTTATGCTGATCTGGATGCCAAATATCATCTCATGCCTAGTCCTTACTGTTGATCACAATGTATGCTAAATTGTATTATCATTGATGATCCATTTTATGCTTGCGTACCAACAATATTTGGTGGCAATATATTGCTTTTACTACCTGGTTTGGTGCCTGTTTTCTTTGATATAGCATTACTATTGGCTACTAAGTATTTCTTTCAGTGATCTACTGTAATATTGTATGTTTGTACACTCAGCCTGGTGTGCCAAAGGGGTTGAGGTTCTGGAGAAGGCCGGGGCCAGGAACAGAGGACCCATCCTATCAAGCATTTCCTATTGGGGTAGTGCTACATGTAGAAGAGAACAGCTTGATGCAAATAATCTTATCAGAGCAGGTTAATGATATGAAAATCTTAAATACATTAACTTGCATTGATCAGCTTATCTCATTGCAAGTCTCCCAGGCAGGATCTATCTGACAATAGTTGGCTCTGTTTTGGCTCTAATAAAATGAAACACCCACAATGAACCTTGTAGCGAAGGCCTTTAGCTTGGGCAAGACTGTTCAAAAGTGGTTTTCATTTCATGGCAAGACAGTAATACTTTTTTAACCAAAATATTCATGCTGACATGTGCCTCATGTGAAGTATGAATTTTAGGGATAGATCCACTGATAGTGCTTTAGCAATGTTGATTACTTTCTAATAGTATTAGTGTTATTAGGTTGGAAGTGTAGTTGGATCTAAACGGAAGGCGGAAAATGTAGTCTATTGCAGCTTACCAGTCCTTAGATGTGGTGACTGCATTATGTTCCTTTACTTCACCTGGTGATCCTGCCTGTAACACATTCCCTGTCTTAGGTCTCATGCACACGGGCGATCGGGTATTTCCCTCCCTGGGATCAACAGGTGCTGTTTACAGGGCTGTATGTAGGTATACATATGCACACTATATTGTCAAAAGTATTGGGACACCTGCCTTTACATGCACAAGAACTTTAATGGCATATCAGTCTTAGTCCGTAGGGTTTTAATATTGAGTTAGCCCACCCTTTGCAGCTATAACAGCTTCAACTCTTCTGGGGAGGCTGCCCACAGGGTTTAGGAGTGTGTCTATGGGAATGTTTAACCATTCTTCCAGAAGCGCATTTGTGAGGTCAGGCACTGATGTTGGTCGAGTAGGCCTGGCTCGCAGTCTGCGCTCTAATTCATCCCAAAGGTGTTTTATCAGGTTGAGGTCAGGACTCTGTGCAGGCCAGTCAAGTTCACCCACCCCAAACTCACTCATCCATGTCTTTATGGACCTTGCTTTGTGAACCGGTGCGCAGTCATGTTGAGACAGAAAGGGGCCATCCCCAAACGGTCTTGGTATGCTGATGCCTTAAGAGTTCCCTTCACTGGAACTAAGGGGTCAAGCCCACCCCCTAAAAAAACAACCCCACAGCATAATCCCCCCTCCACCAAAAGATTTGGACCAGTGCACAAAGCAGTGTCCATAAAGACATGCATGAGCAAGCGCACTAATGTTGGAGAAAAGGTCTGGCTCGTCCCAAAGGTGTTCTATCAGTTTGAGGTCAGGACTCTGTGCAGGCCAGTCAAGTTCCTCCACCCCAAACTTGCGCATGCATGTCTTTATGGACCTTGCTTTGTGCACTGGTCCAAATCATTTGGTGGAGGGAGGATTATAGTGTGGGGTTGTTTTTCAGGGGTTGGGCTTGACCCCCTAGTTCCAGTGTAGGGAATTCTTAAGGCGTCAGCATATCAAAACATTTTGGACGAATTCATGCTCCCAACTTTGTGGGAACAGTTTGGGGATTGCCCCTTTGTGTTCCAACATGACTGCGCACCAGTGCACAAAGCAAGGTCCATAAAAACATGGATGAGCGAGTTTGGGGTGGAGGAACTTGACTGTCCTGCACAGAATACTGGCCCCAACCTGATAGAACACCTTTGGGATGAATTAGAGCGGAGACTGCTCTAATTCTAAGGCCTTCTCGGTCACATCAGTGTCTGACCTCACAAATGCGCTTCTGGAACAATGGCCAAACATTCCCATAGACACACTCGTAAACCCTGTGGACAGCCTTCCCAGAAGAGTTGAAGCTGCTATTGCTGCAAAGGGTGGGCCAACTCAATATTGAACCCTCTGGACTAAGACTGGGATGCCATTAAAGTTAATGTGTGTAAAAAAAAAAAAAAAAAAAAAAGTTAATGTGTGTGTGAAGGCAGGTGTCCCAATACTTTTGACAATATACTGTATATACAATTGCAGTTTTTCCTTGACTTGGGATTTTCTTTTACTTTCACTTTCAATGATAATGGTAAACAGGGCTAAGAGGGCACATACAGCAATAAAAACTGACAGGTGTTCTAATCCATCTCCACTCTATCCAAAACTAACAAAAAAAAATGTTGCCTTTAGTTACTTTTTAAATTTTATTTTTTAGCCCTCACCATAACAAAGAAAGAAAATATTAATAAACCCCAATATGTTTATTTAAAGCCCAAGATTTAACATTGCTAATCTTCGAATCAGAACCATTTTTAGTGAATTCCAACATTTCCTCAAGGTGCAGTCCACCTTTACTATTAAAGTATATAGCAATGTAGAACATCATACCATTATTGGTATTACCATTATGAATACATCTGATTATTGTCCATGTTGTTTATATCATTGTCACTTCTTACATCACTTTGTGTTTGTGTTTTTTAGCGGGTAGGGATTTATTGTTTGTTTTCGGTGGTACACCCAATTTCAGTGCCTTTCAGCTTATACTTGGAATGGTAATTGTTTTGCTGTTCATACGGTAACCCCGAAAAAGAGAACCCAATAAAAACTATCATTGTTTTCAAAGATTACAATCTTTATCACGCTGATCACTCCCTCATTCCCTGGAAAAGATTAGTCATTTTAAAGCCGCCTTGATGCCAATAAAAGCAGAACTCCAGGAACTATTTGTATTTCCAACTTACATTGGTCAAGTTTGGCAAGAATTAATTCTCCATATAGAAACATAGAAACATAGAAACATAGAATGTGTCGGCAGATAAGAACCATTTGGCCCATCTAGTCTGCCCAATATATCTGAATCCTATGAATAGTCCCTGGCCCTATCTTATATGAAGGATAGCCTTATGCCTATCCCTTGCATGCTTAAACTCCTTCACTGTATTTGCAGCTACCACTTCTGCAGGAAGGTTATTCCATGCATCCACTACTCTCTCAGTAAAGTAATACTTCCTCATATTACTTTTAAACCTTTGCCCCTCTAATTTAAAACTGTGTCCTCTTGTGGTAGTTTTTCTTCTTTTAAATATGCTCTCCTCCTTTACCGAGTTGATTCCCTTTATGTATTTAAAAGTTTCTATCATATCCCCTCTGTCTCTTCTTTCTTCCAAGCTATACATGTTAAGGTCCTTTAACCTTTCCTGGTAAGTTTTTTCCTGCAATCCATGTACTAGTTTAGTAGCTCTTCTCTGAACTCTCTCTAGAGTATCTATATCCTTCTGGAGATATGGCCTCCAGTACTGCGCACAATACTCCAAGTGAGGTCTCACCAGTGTTCTGTACAGCGGCATAAGCACTTCTCTCTTTCTACTGCTTATACCTCTCCCTATACATCCAAGCATTCTGCTGGCATTTCGTGCTGCTCTATTACATTGTCTTCCCACCTTTAAGTCTTCTGAAATAATTACTCCTAAATCCCTTTCCTCAGATACTGTGTCAAATATTCTATATTCTGCCCTTGGGTTTTTACGTCCCAGGTGCATTATCTTGCACTTATCCACATTAAATTTCAGTTTCCAGAGTTCTGACCATTCTTCTAGTTTTCCTAAATCCTTTTCCATTTGGCGTTTCCCTCCAGGAACATCAACCCTGTTACATATCTTTGTGTCATCAGCAAAAAGACAAACCTTACCATCGAGGCCTTTTGCAATATCACTTATGAAGATATTAAACAAAATTGGTCCCAGTACAGATCCCTGAGGTACCCCACTGGTAACATGACCTTGTTCTGAATGTTCTCCATTGACTACAACCCTCTGTTGTCTGTCACTCAGCCACTGCCTAATCCACTCAACAATATGGGAGTCCATGCTCAATGACTGCAGTTTATTGATAAGTCTTCTATGTGGGACAGTGTCAAAAGCCTTACTAAAATCTAGATATGCAATGTCTACTGCACCTCCACCGTCTATTATTTTAGTCACCCAGTCAAAAAAATCTATAAGATTTGTTTGACATGATCTCCCTGAAGTAAACCCATGTTGTTTTTCATCTTGCAATCCATGGGATTTAAGATGTTCCACAATCCTATCCTTTAATAGGGTTTCCATTAATTTGCCTACTATTGATGTCAGACTCACTGGTCTATAGTTGCTCGATTCCTCCCTACTACCTTTCTTGTGAATGGGCACGACATTTGCCAATTTCCAATCTTCCGGGACGACTCCTGTTACTAATGATTGGTTAAATAAATCTGTTAATGGTTTTGCCAGCTCACCACTAAGCTCTTTTAATAATTTTGGGTGTATCTCATCAGGACCCTGTGACTTATTTGTCTTCACTTTAGACAGCAATCTTAGAACGTCTTCCTCTGTAAAGACACATGCATCAAACGATTCATTAGTCATCCTTTCAAGTGGAGGTCCTTCTCCTTTTTCTTCTGTAAAAACTGAACAGAAGTATTCATTAAGGCAGTCGGCTAGCCCTTTATTCTCTTCTAAATACCTTCCGTCCTTTGTTTTTAATTTAGTTATTCCTTGTTTTAATTTCCTTTTTTCATTTATATATCTGAAGAATGTCTTATCCCCCTTTTTCATAGACTGAGCTAGTTTTTCTTCTGCCTGCGCTTTAGAAGTTCTTATAACTTGCTTGGCCTCTTTCTGCCTAATCTTGTAGATTTCCTTATCTTCATTGCTCTGGGTTTTTTTATAATTACAAAATGCTAGCTTTTTATTTTTAATGATTTGGGCCACTTCTGCTGAGTACCACAGTGGTCTCTTCCTTTTTTTGCTTTTACTGACAAGTCTAATGCAATTTTCTGTTGCCTTCAATAATGCACCTTTTAAGTAGTCCCATTTCTCCTGGACTCCATGTAATCCGTACCAGTCTGCTAAGGACTCATTTATGACTAATTTCATTTTTGAAAAGTCTGTTTTTCTAAAATCTAAAACTTTTGTTTTTGTGTGGTGTGACTCTTTCACAGTTCTTATATCTTATATATTGGGGGCCGATGGGCATGCTGTAAATCCCCGTAGTAGTTGTAGGGGAAACCCCAACACTCATGGGTTTCAGTAACATTTTGACTGTTAAAGCCAGATTGAAAAATATATTTATTTTACAAACATGTAGATAGAAAGACATGCTTGAAGAACAATACAGTCACATTACATAGTGTTGGTTTCAAAACAATTGCTCTAACTGGCTAGGACACCTAATGCAATTTATATGGTCTAAGGTGGGTGGCAACTATCTAAAGTTTCTTTGAAGTCAAATGTGGTGAAACTGAGTGAAATGCAGAACAGTTGTTCACATAGGCTTGTCACTTTCTGTAGTTTGGCTCCTTGGAGGAACAGGTCTTCAAAGGCCGAGATAGCAATCTATACAGCTGTAGATGTAAATGGCATTTGAACAAAACAGCTGTTATACAATATGACTTCTAACAACATAAACATCCAATATGTCTGCTTAATCATAAATATATATTTGATAATCATAAATAAATGTTTGATAAATAAAATGACTACTCCATTTACCCGATCAATGGCTTTTCCCTCTCCCGTTCAGTTCCTCCTGTTGGCAATATACTTGCCATAAAAACTGTCCCTTCCTACATTGGAGTTCTGGAAACATATCACTGCTATCTCAAGCAATCCACACACTAGTTGTAGTGAACAGTTGAGCCTGTGACCATTGACAGTGTAGCAGTTTCTGCTCTGCTGTCCCTGTGTGGTGGTCGCACATCACAGTTACTTTTGGTAACTGTTAAAGCCACGTATGGCTTACCCAGTTGTGGATCCTGGAGGTGCTGATGTGAGGGAGAAGGAACTAACTAGGTCTCATAACACATACAAAACCTAACATAAAATGTATTTTGAAGAAAGTCAGATAAAATTACAATTCCTCTCAATCCCTTCTACATTTCCTGACATCTCCCTCTAACTACCTAATCTTAGTTTAAATATTTATTTTCTAGTTCATATTTCTCCTGATTTATGTACCCAATTTACTTCTGCAGAAAAATCTTATTTTGCTTTGCCAAGGCTAAAAAATACAAAATATTAGAAAAAATAAATGTAATAAAAAAATCTAAAAATGATGAGTTGGTCTAACAGTGTGTAACACTGCCCCCTTGAGGGTTGCTGGTTTTACACAATTTTGGATTCTTCTGGGTTACCCATAGCAACTGCTTGCAGAAATCTTAGCACTTTACTTTCTTGGCTCAGTCAATAAACAGTCTAGGGATTGTTGTTTTGTGGTTTTATTTTATATTGGGACGGGAGAAGGGATGAGTGGGATACTCCAACAATCAAAATATTCACAATGCTGAGGACATTTGATTGAGAATGCGGCAAGGCCGCTGCTTCATCCTGCCACTAGATGAATCTGTAAATGTTCCTTTAGGTATTTCTCTTCGAGGCACACACCTAGCACCCTCTTTCCTTTCCTCCAGCTGACACCCGTCCACTGACTACACTACTCCGGAGTGGCCCCCTTCCTTGGCAGGCTCTTAGGCAGGATCCTCTGTACTCATGATACTGCTTTCCAGGTTCTCGCAATGCCTCAACTCCTCCAAACAGTTCTCCTGGACCTCTGGGTTCAGCTCCACACTTCTGGCTCACCAGGCCAACTGCCTGTGACCACACACCCGCTACTTCAGAACAGGAGGCAGCCGCGCCCCTCCGTCCGGGACTCTGCTTCCAGCCAAAGACCTTGTGCACATGTGCCCCTGGCTTTATATACTACACCCCACAATGCACCAAGACAGCAGTCTGTGCCAATCCCTGGGGCTGTATCAAAGCCTGTGTCCTCATTGGCCAGGTTTCCTCCACTGTCCAATGTGCCTCCCCATTGGGCACAGTGGGGACACTCCCTCAGACCATATGAATCACACACTGGGCACACTGAACAGACATAACTCACAGATCCTGCTCCCTGTTAAGCAGAGTGCAATATAGAATTTACCTGCTGCTCCTCTGATAGGCAGACAGAACCAAAAACTATACTCACTCTCTGTACACCTACCTAGGAGGGTGCTACAGGTGTATGAAAGCCAAGTCTTTAGTTGATTCCTCTGATGTAACTTTGACAGCTAGTCCTCCATAAGACTCCACTACAACACCTAAGAACGCATACAATGTTCATACATAAAAATTCTCCTCTTCAGGACCATCGCAGTCCACATGACAAGAAATTTCCGGTAGGTGTGCAGATCTTTTTTGCAATCATAGCAAACTGAGCCTTAACTTTTTCAGACAGCTGACATGATAGATATCATAGTTCTTCAGATATTAAAAAGCTTTTGAAAGCACTCGTCTCCATCAATGCTGTTTGTGGTGATGTCATAAAGTGCAGGAATGAGGGAGGATATTTTTGAAGATGGCATCAATCAGATTGTTAGTCCAATATCAGATCATTAACAAAAATGGCCATAAAGCCATTGAGTTTTTTTTTTTTTCTGCTGAAGTAAATCTATATTATAGAGATAATAAGACCTAGAAGAAAAGAAAACAAAAATGTCTTAATACAAGGAGAAACCATTCTCATTTCCTATAATGTGTTATTTAACCATCATCCACACTAAACTGTCTACACGTACCTGAATTTAATGAAACATTTATCACGAACAATAGGCTGTCTCAAAGGGGGCCTATCACGTATGGCTGGGATCAGCCACCCTACAATTGACCAGGAACATGTAAATACAGAGACAAGAGATTTGGAGAGCACAGAATACAGGATTTAAAAGAATGGCAGGAGTATAG
Organism: Pelophylax lessonae; assembly: GCF_965119305.1. NCBI lineage: Eukaryota > Metazoa > Chordata > Amphibia > Anura > Ranidae > Pelophylax > Pelophylax lessonae. The sequence goes on along the minus strand of NC_138778.1, from coordinate 48,089,281 downwards.
TGCAGCACTGGGTTTCTGGTCTTACAAGCAGGCAGGAAACTAAATGCTAGTAAGAACCACTTGCAGCACTGAGGTTCAGGGCTCACTGGAACGCAGGTACACAAGATACAGTTGATGTACACAAGGACTCTAGGACAGGAAGGATACCTGAAGGTACTATATAGGGAGAACACAGCATGTCTGCACATGCAACAATGGTGAGGGCCCTTGGAAGGGCTGAGGCACAAAGTCTAAGAAACTACCTTATCTTCTCCAAAGGTGGAGATGGGTTAAGCTGCAGACAGTTCCTAGGTTGCAGCCCTCTTACTCACCCAAGCAGGCAGCTACTTAGAACTAAGGGCCAATAGACAAATGAGAATCACTTGCATGGTTAAGGTGCTGGGATCACTGAACAGTAGGGAGTAAAATTCAAGCTGACAAGTGTGTGCATGGAAACACACAGACACTGGAGACAGATACACAAAGACACACAAGACAGCTAGAAGTGAGTAGCCATGCAAACAGAAATCTATAAGAGCTGGTACAGTTGCACGGTGACACCGAACAAGAAACAGGCTTGAACAGGGACGTAGATAAGGGGGGGGGGGGTTAGGGGGGTTGAACCCCCCCAGAGCATCAGTGTACAATATCCACACCAGGCACTAATGCATTTTTATTTTAATGCTGCTGCCTGCTGTTACTCCACCTGACCACCTAGAGCGCCGCCCAGGATGTAGGCTTGGCTTGGGATGAGGGAAGCTCTGGCTGACTGTTCTCTCGTCTGTCTGCTCTGCCTCCACACCTCCTCTCTAGTCCAGACTGAGACTCCAGAGACATGTCTTGACTTGTCCAGCCAGTTACAGACGTTTCCAGGAGGACAGCAGCACTGAGAGCAGAGCGGGAGGGAGCAAGCAGCACCTATCCCACCCACTGACACAAAAGATCGGCTCCTCCTCTCTTCGAGCTGCCACTTCCTGCCTTTGGCTGTCGCTTGGGATAGGAGCTGCCTGAGCCTGAGTCTGAGTGCTGTTAGCTCAGCTGAGCCTGCCTGCCTGCTTGCCAGTACCACGTGGAAGGATCATCTCAATTTTTTCTGAAGTGCTGTTGTACTTGAGTCTGGACCTTAACTTTAACTCCAGGAGGAGAGGTCACCAAAAACCACCACGTGTGTCTGTGTGCTGTGTTCTAGATCTAAACTTCAACCATGGATCAAGTTCAGGGCTGCTAGAACAGGTGGAGTTCAGTTTTTTCCTCTGTTCTTTTATAAACTCTTTCATAATATCTCTTCTTGTCCTCTTATTTCATGCTTGCAATGCATGCCTCAGTCTCAACATTATAGTGTAAAATAGGTGTAAGGTTCATGATCTCTTACAAAAGTCAATCCTGCCATTCTGAATATAAGCACAGTGGGCAGGATGGATTTTTTTTTTTTTTTTTTTGCTCTTGTGTTATCTGTTTTATGATTGGCTCTGAAAAAAAGGAAGGGGACCTACAAATGAACAGGCTATCTCTCCCCATGTGTGTGCTATCTGCACATTCACATAACAGTGGAAACATTCTGAGCTTTACCCTTAGCTGTATGGAGTGCTGTGCTTCTACATTTGAATGCTGCCCTGAAGGTTATTAATCCCTACTTAAATGTATGCTGCTAGCCTGCTACATTGTAGTCCTGCTGAGGAAGTTGTTGACCCTTTCCTTGCGATGCTAGGCCTACTGGTCTTAGCTTAAATTGGTAGTAAACCACAAAAAATCTTCTCTCTGAAAGTTAATGGCATAATGTGGTAGAATGCTTTGCATACATTATTATTATTATTATTATCACATTATTTTTATTATCACTTTATCTTTTGTGGCTCTTTTGTTACATATTTGAATGTATTCTGTGTTAATTATCTCACAGCAGAGCAGAGTCCCTGCTTATATCACCAATTAGTTGTGGTTTTAATAATGATGTTTTCCAAGCACAGTTTCAAATTTTGGATTTTACACACACATATATACAGTGCCTTGCGAAAGTATTCGGCCCCCTTGAACTTTGAGACCTTTTTCCACATTTCAAGCTTCAAACACAAAGATATAAAACTGTAATTTTTTGTGAAGAATCAGCAACAAGTGGGACACAATCATGAAGTGGAACAAAATTTATTGGATATTGTTAACAAATAAAAAACTGAAAAATTGGGCGTGCAAAATTATCCTTTACTTTCAGTGCAGCAAACTCTCTCTGATCCAATGTTATGTTGTGATAAATAGAATCCACCTGTGTGTAATCAAGTCTCCGTATAAATGCACCTGCACTGTGATAGTCTCAGAGGTCAGTTTAAAGCCCAGAGAGCATCATGAAGAACAAGGAACACACCAGGCAGGTCCGAGATACTGTTGTGGAGAAGTTTAAAGCCGGATTTGGATACAAAAAGATTTCCCAAGTTTTAAACATCCCAAGGAGCACTGTGCAAGCGATAATATTGAAATGGAAGGAGTATCAGACCACTGCAAATCTATGTAAATACAAAACAAAGAAAGGGCACACCAGCCTAGCGCATTATCCTCAGCGAGTTTATTGATAATAAAGAGATAAAAATCAGCTACTCACAAACATGCGTGAAAGTCAAGCATTTCAATTCCATAGAGCAGCATCATTACAGGAGTCCGATATCTCATAAAAGCAGAGGGCTGACGCGTTTCGAGGCCGTGCCTCTTCCTCAGAGCCTGAATCATTTTGCACGCCCAATTTTTCAGTTTTTTATTTGTTAAAAAAGTTTGAAATATCCAATAAATTTCGTTCCACTTCATGATTGTGTCCCACTTGTTGTTGATTCTTCACAAAAAATTACAGTTTTATATCTTTATGTTTGAAGCCTGAAATGTGGCAAAAGGTCGCAAAGTTCAAGGGGGCCGAATACTTTCATAAGGCACTGTATATATTCTACAATTGCAGAATTTTACAAGTTAAAGCAATGGAACTACATGTACCAGCATACCTGCTGATCTTTGGGAATAGAGTAGACAGATCTGTGGCAAAGCTGAACAAAACAGCATACTATAGGTGTTAAAATAGAGCAACAATTATTCAATTCAATCTTAATCAATCTATCTTACAATAATATAAAAACTATATAAGACAGGAGATCTTTAATTATCTAAGGCATAAAAAATCATTAATGCCAGAGCTCATACATGTCAGATTTGAAGAACACAACAAAGATCTAGCACCCAATAAATAGGCAACTAGAAACTGCAACTGGCAGTACAGACTCAAATGACTGCACCACTATTAGCTAATATATACATATGAAAACAGTCTAATAAACCAGAAGAAAACAATTTGGAACAATACTTCCATTGGCAAATTGTCTTTGAAGGCTGTGATCTGCTTTTGTTCTGAAAGTTTTAAAGAAATCAAGCCAGGGCATAGAACTAATCTAAGGAATAATCATCAACAATTTAGTAACTAAACATTATATTTTCCTCCTAAAAATAAATCAAAGGTTAGAGGTATTTAGCATACAGTAAGCATTTTGATTATTTTCTTTCTTAGATGTTTTAACGATGCATTTTTTCTAATACCAGAAATTGTTGACGTCAAATAAATTATTACCACGTGGATTTTTTTATTTTTTTATGGTATACCATTAATATGGAAAAAATATTATTGTTCACCTAGGTTAAAAATGAACAGTTCAAAAATAAATATTTTAATAAGTTCCCATTTGTCTACAAGAAAGTTATACTTCACCATATTGAACACATTGGAAAGCTCTTCAAAAACTGTTTCTTCTACAAAAACAAAGATTACAGTTAATACACATATGTACAGTCAGGTCTATAAATATTGGGACATCAACACAATTCAAATTTTTTTGGCTCTATACACCACCACAATGGATTTGAAATTAAACAAACAAGATGTGCTTTAACTGCAGACTTTCAGCTTTAATTTTAGGGTATTACATCCAAATCAGATGAAAGGTGTAGGAATTATAACAGTTTGCATATGTGCCTCCTACTTTTTAAGGGACCAAAAGTAATGGGTCAATTGGCTGCTCAGCTGTTCCATGGCCAGGTGTGTGTTATTCCCTCATTATCCCATTTACAAGGACCAGATAAAAGGTCCAGAGTTCATTTCAAGTGTGCTATTTGCATTTGGAATCTGTTGATGTCAACTCTCAATATGAGATCCAAAGAGCTGTAACTATCAGTGAAGCAAGCCATCATTAGGCTGAAAAAACAAAACAAACCCATCAGAGAGATAGCAAAAACATTAGGTGTGGCCAAATCAACTGTTTGGAACATCCTTAAAAAGAAAAAACGCACTGGAGAGCTCAGCAACACCAAAAGACCTGAAAGACCACAGAAAACAACTGTGGTGGATGACCGAAGAATTATTTCCCTGGTGAAGAAAACGCCCTTCACAACAGTTGGCCAGATCAAGAACACTCTCCAGGAGGTAGGTGTATGTGTGTCAAAGTCAACAATCAAGAGAAGACTTCACCAGAGTGAATACAGAGGGTTCACCACAAGATGTAAACCATTGGTGAGCCTCAAAAACAGGAAGGCCAGATTAGAGTTTGCCAAACAACATCTAAAAAAGCCTTCACAGTTCTGGAACAACATCCTATGGACAGATGAGACCAAGATCAACTTGTACCAGAGTGATGGGAAGAGAAGAGTATGGGGAAGGAAAGGTACTGCTCATGATCCAAAGCATACCACCTCATCAGTGAAGCATGGTGGTGGTAGTGTCATGGCGTGGGCATGTATGGCTGCCAATGGAACTGGTTCTCTTGTATTTATTGATGATGTGACTGCTGACAAAAGCAGCAGGATGAATTCTGAAGTGTTTCGGGCAATATTATCTGCTCATATTCAGCCAAATGCTTCTGAACTCATTGGACGGCGCTTCACAGTGCAGATGGACAATGACCCGAAGCATACTGCGAAAGCAACCAAAGAGTTTTTTAAGGGAAAGAAGTGGAATGTTATGCAATGGCCAAGTCAATCACCTGACCTGAATCCGATTGAGCATGCATTTCACTTGCTGAAGTAAAAACTGAAGGGAAAATGCGACAAGAACATGAAGGAACTGAAGACAGTTGCAGTAGAGTCCTGGCAGAGCATCACCAGGGATGAAACCCAGCGTCTGGTGATGTCTATGCATTCCAGACTTCAGGATGTAATTGACTGCAAAGGATTTGCAACCAAGTATTAAAAAGTGAAAGTTTGATTTATGATTGTTAATCTGTCCCATTACTTTTGGTCCCTTAAAAAGTGGGAGGCTTGTTGTAATTCCTACACCGTTCACCTGATTTGGATGTGAATACCCTCAAATTAAAGCTGAAAGTCTGCAGTTTAAGCACATTTTGTTTGTTTCATTTCAAATCCATTGTGGTGGTGTATAGAGCCAAAAAGATTAGAATTGTGTCGATGTCCCAATATTTATGGACCTGACTGTATATTTTACTTTTTTTTTAAAGTTCACTCAGCTCAGTCAATTAGCATGACAATACAGCTGCTCACACTCACAAGCCTTGCAATTAACCTGTGTCAAAGAAGGGGGGGGGGGGGGAGTTCCACGCTCTCGTGGGCTTTCAGCACCTTTAAACTATGAGACAGAACTTCTGATTATCAAACTTTAAACGACATTTGTGAAAAGGCTTTTTTTTTTTTACATGTCACTAATGTTTTAACATTTCACTTCACTTCTTTTTATTAATTTGATTAACTGCATTGGATGTGGCTCCAGTGACCACCTGATTAGCCACCCCAGCAAGTGTTTATATTCACGATTTTCGGCTTACAGTTTTATTAGATTTACCATTTTCAGAATACGCAATATAATATTTTATGTTTTTTTTTATGTTAAATTTACTACATTCCTAATTGGAAAGTGCAAAATGACTGTACATTGCACACAATTTTACAATTTTAGGTCAATAGTTACCCCAATTATATAATTCGAATTGCTCACAATTTTAATTTTGAAATAAAATTTTAGTCTTTTTAAAAGTCACACTGTACACATCAAATCATTTTTTTTTCCTGCTTCAATGCAGCCTGATCAGACAGTGTCCATTAGCACAGCCTTGCCAGGGGATGTGAGATTGCAACACGCCACTTCTGGTTTCCTGGAACGCAGGTGGAACGCGCAAGCAGCGTCCTCTGCTTGAAATCATTGCGGTTTCCAGTATCCATTTACCGGACTATTGCGGACTATTTTATGCGAGTGTATTACATATTTTAATAAATGGAACTATAATCTACTACACTATGAGAGTTTCTCCGCTGTCTCTCTTTACCGCATTGATGCCTGTCTTACATCGCTGAGTGCTTTCCACATACATGGTTGATTGGATCTGAGGAGAATCGTTTATTTGCTGCCTTTGCCTGGTTTGACTGCCTGTTATAGCAGTTAAATCATTCCGGTAAGCAGATTGTGTGTGCACCTAGCCCTGGTGGAGTTCATCTGGTGGAAGCTTTGGTGGATTTTACCTGTTGGGAGCTTTACTTACCTGCATGATTACGGGTTCCATCGCATAAGGATTCCATTTGTCACTTAGAAATTGGGACTTCTTTTCTTTTACATTAGAAAGACTCACAATAATTATGTTAATTTGTCACAAACTACTGGTTTAAAGATAATTCGGATTCATTCACACATATTATTGATTTTGAATTATAATTAGTATATCCTTTGTTGTGCGCCACATGTTTGAGCCCGGTTTTTCATTTTTTTATTTGCAGTCTTGCCAGTGGCCATATGCTCAGCCTTACCTGTGCCCATCAATGCAGCCTGATCAGACAGTGCCCATCAGCTTAGCCTCACCCATGTCCATCAGCGTAGCCTCACCAGTGCCCATCAATGTGGCCATGCCAGTGCCCATTGGCTCAGCCTTACCTGTGCCCATCAATGCAGGCTGGTCAGACAGTGCCCATCAACTTAGCCTCACCCATGCCCATCAGCGTAGCCTCACACATGCCCATCAGCTTAGTCTCTCCCGTGCCCATCAGCGTAGCCTCACCCGTGCCCATCAGCGCAGCCTTGCCAGTGCCCATAAATGCAGCCTCGCCAATGCCAATCAGCGCAGCCTTGCCAGTGCATGGGGAGAGGAGAGCAGCCAACTTATACAGAGCTGGGATCTTCCAATTACCAGGCGCCATGCGGTTGTTGCCACACTAAGTCTTGCCTCCTGGACTGGCTCCTATGATGGACGTTGCATGTCCTAGCATTGGACCAGTGACACGTCCATCATAGGAGCCGATGGAGTAGGCGGGACTTTGTATGACACTTGGCTGCGCCGGGTAAGTGGGAGATCCCCGTTCTGTGTAAACCAATGGTGCTCTCCCTGCCCCCCTTCCCTTCAGAGGCAGCCCGGCGTGCACCTGGCCAAGATCAGCCCTGCAAAGCGGCCCCAGGGCAGGCAGCCAATCCCTGAGTTCCCGGCCAACCCCAGGCCTTGGGACCTGCGGCTAATAATTGTCATAATGGATAGGAGACCTGGGGCTTTTTGGAAGCCCACTCGGGGCTGTAGCCAGGTTCAATCTCCCTCTGCGAACGCCACTGGTTAAAACTCAAACAACAATATGAAGACTAGGTTGCTAGGATGCGTAAATTGCTTTTGTACCCCAAAGGTAACTGATGTATTATCTCCATGGAACATTGTAGTCGCTTAAGACTCAAAAAAACACCAGGGAGCTGCAAATACAAAAAAGAGGGGCTGTCATTGCTTTGAATTCTAAGAAATGTAAATTAATTTTGGGGCAAACAGCTAAATGCACAGCTGAAATACATGTTATATGGATAGATTCCTAAAGTTGTATCAGAATCTCAGCGATTCTGTAGGCATCATAATGCCTGACACACTTGAGAGCCATTTTCCATAGAACTGCTTTGGTGAATTTTTTACAAGGTTGGTTATCAGGTCTTTCCTCAACCCTCCCCAATTGCTCAGGCTTGGAGAATGTTAAAGCACAAGCCAATTATCCTACCAGCATGTCTTTGGAATGTGGGTGGAAATTCATAGAAACACAGGGAGAACATTTAAATTCCATGAAAATAGTATCCTGGCCAAGATTCAAACCAAGGGCTCCAGCGCTGCAAAGCATTGGTGATAACCACTAAGCCACTGTGCTGCCCTTATAATTTATATGGGACCTGTTTAACCTGTTTATAGCTTTGTCCAGGTAGACTTGAGATTTTACACAGCTCATCCAGGCAGGCAGCAAAGCCAGGATGATGACCTCACTTTTCTCTACTGCATTTGAGTAATTCAGCCTGGTCGACTCCCTGCCCCCATCCAAAGATCAAGTCTGCTGCCCTTACTGCAATCAGGTCATTCTGACATTTTCCCCTTATTCAGGCTACAAAGATCATTTCTTCCCCATACTATTGCACATTATCACCCAAGCCCTGAAAAAGTTCCAGGGTCCAGTTCCCCCAAAACACGTTGGCTGTATCTAACATTACTGTTCAAATAAATTATTCAAACGAACCTTCAAGTGAGAAGACCATTTTTTACTAGACTCTACTAACCGAAAAACTGAAGTATATATTTATAATGCAATAATGATTGCAAATACCTACCTAACCTGTCCTGTTAAACCGCTGTATGGTCTTGACCACCATGCTGCAGCTCAGTTTCAAGGTCTTGGCCATCTTCCTATAGCCTAGGCCATCTTAATGTAGAGCAACAATACTTTTTTTCAGATCCTCAGAGAGTTCTTTGCCATGAGGTACTTCCAGTGACCAGTATGAGATAGTGAGAGTGATAACACCAAATTTAGCACACCTGCTTCCCATTCACACCTGAGACCTTGTAACACAAACGAGTCACATGACACCGGGGAGGGGGGACACCAGTGTTGTCACATGAAAAGATATAATAAAATATTTACAAAAATGTGAGGGGTGTACTCACTTTTGTGAGATATTGTATATAGGATTTATAAAGGTGCCTACAGTTTGCGCAGCCCATTGCAACATGAGGGCAGACAATACAGTTACAATAGAATTCAAAAGAAGCAGGGCAGTCCTTTGTAGAATCAGAGGACCTTGCTTGTTAGATGCTGTTAAGCTGCCACTCTGCATGTCGCCGAACTCAGTGCCCCTCCGCGTGGGCCTGCCTGCATTAATGTTGTGTCGTAAAGCTGGCTGCCACATAGTGGCCATCTCTAAGCCTGGGGGCCCCATAATCTTCTATTGCAGGGGGGCCCCATAAGTTGTCTTACCGCCTCTGTGACAGCCAATAGCAATAAAGCGATAGAAGAGGTTCTGGGTCTTCCCCACTCTATATAAAGCTTGATAATCATGTAGGCTGGAGATGGTCTTCATATACTTGTGCTTATGAGATTGCAGTGTGTTAATATGCTGAGCTGTACAAATACTGTCTGTTGTTGAGTTTTATTAGGTTGCTGTGAATTGTTCTTTGTCAGGCACACAGGTGGTTTATTGATTTTCTGATTATACAGTCCAACATGCCTTATGAGCTAAATACTGAACAAGTGTGGCCCGGGTGCACGTAGACTTCCAACTCAGCTTCTGTTTACTCTGCTCTGCAATGACGACTTATCGCCCTTGTTTCAGATCTACAAATGACTGCCCTGCTTCGTACATCACAGATATTTATTAAACAGTTTCTTACCAAAAATCTTCCCTGAAAGTAGTATTAAACCCTCAGCAGGTTTTAGTTTAACACACTGAGCACAATAAAATAAGCATTTACCAGTAAACAATTTCAGGGCCACGAAAAGGGGTGGACGGGGGGGGCTGCCTTGGGCAATGTGATATCATGTGAGGTGGGGGCGGGGGCACTACGTGAAGATTGGAAGGGATTTGTGTTAAGAAGGGGAGTTGGGGGGGGGGGCGGCAGGGGGCAAGAATTGTTCTAGGAGGGCAAATTTAGGGAGGTGTGCTAGGAGTGGTGATTTGGGGGGATTTAGGCTGGGAGGGGGGATGGGGAAGAGGATTTGTACTAGGACAGGGGATTTGGGGGGTTTGTGCTATGAAAGTAATATGGTAGAGGAGAATTCTTTTTTTTTTTTGGGGGGGGGGGGGGGTTCTGCTTGTGGGGAGTATTGGAGAGTATTTGTGCTACGAAGGGATTGGGGGAGGGGAAATTGTGCTGGAAGGGGGGATTTGGAGTGGGGAAATTGTGCTGGGGGCATATAGGGAGAGAGAGGATTTGAGCTGGGGGGGGGAGGGGGGTTGGGGTGCAAGAATTTGTGCTGGGTGGGGGGATTTCAGCAGGGGGGCAGATTTGTACTGGACGGAGGGAGAGTTTTTGCTTAGAGGTGAGCATGCAGATTAGTGCTCAATTTTTTATTGGGGGGGGAGGGTATTTTCCCTGATACATAATGCTCATACATCTTGGGGGGGGGGGGGGCAATTTGGAATGTTCAGCCTCCTAAGCTCTAGATGACCTTGTCCCGGGAATGAGCAATTTGTTAAAATTCTTACTCCAGCACTTGCACTTTACAACTATCAGTGCTGCTGTCCTGAACTTCTGGTATTGGCAGGAAAGAGCTATTAGCAGACAGTGCAGTCTGTGAGCTTGAAGAAGGAAGGGGGAGGAAGAGAGGGGAGGAGCAGGGAAGTGTCTTGTCATCTTAGGATACAGGGCTGTGTGTTTCTATTGATGCACACAGTTTAGGGAGACACAACTTTAGTCCCTGCATGCATAGGGTGCTTCAATACAAAGGATCCACTCTGCAACAGGAAACCTGGGGCAGCAGTCATGGCACAGCTTAACTACTTCACGTCCAGGAAAAGTTATCACCCTTCCTGACCAGGCCATTTTTTTTATATGGCACTGCGTTGCTTTTACTGACAATTGCGCAGTCGTGCAACGCTGTACCCAAATACCATTTATGTCCTTTTTTCTCTCTTAGAAATAGAGCTTTGTTTTAGTGGTTATAAAATGTGTGTAATTCTCGCGCTGTCAGGTATAGGTATCTGAAAACCTCTAATGCCGCAGGTACTATTATTGTGAACCACACAATTCTGATAAATAAGTGGGGGAGGAGTACCGCGCTTCAAAGGTGCATCTGTGCTCTTCTAAATAAATATATAAAATTCATATAAATATTGTGCTAATTTATGTAGAAAGTGTCTCAATGTTGTGTAAATAAATAAATGTGTACTTACTATAAACAATTTATGTGTATCATACCTTCCTTGTGATAGTGTGTAAAACCATATAAATATATATTCAATAAAAACAAATCTTATAAAAATTCATACCATACCATACGCCTCCAAGGATCCCTGGAAGAAGCTGCGTGAGTATGCAGCGTAACGCATAGGATCAAGCACCGGAAGTGACGTAGCGGCATTCAGACCCGCATTTGTTATATGCTTTTAACCAAGTTACATGTAAGTGTTACTCTATTATTTAAATAAATAACCTGGCGGTACTTCACCATTTGAGCCCGTTTATTTTTTGGAGATCAAGAGGTCCTTTCAGAGACCTGGCCACATCGATCCCATTTATAAGGAGAAAGAGATATCCAACTGACCTAATGAACCTTGGAGGCGTAGAGGAGCATGAAACGTACATTTGAGATATA